>NW_006441953.1:22059506-22073039 GCF_000325575.1 Pteropus alecto | reverse complement strand
CATATATATATATATATTTTCAAATTAACTATAGATGGGAAATCACTTGCCATCCAAAGATTTTCTACTTTTTCTGTGGAAAAATTTTTTTCTAAACAGAATTAAGAGCCCTTCATTTCACCCTTTTGTTCCCTTAATCCTTAATTTGTGCCTCTGCTAATATATTTCTTCATTTCACTCATCAAACGAAGTTTAGTCATCAATCCAAAACCTGTGCTAGGTGCCAAGTGTGCTGAGAAGATTAAGTCATGATCCTTGTACTTAATGCCTCATCAGAAGTGGGTACCATGAGGATGCATTCCTGTTTATATTTCTTTGGGGAACATAAATTTTAAAAATTCTTCCGTATTAACATTAATGATCACTGTCTTCACAGATCTTACATTTCTCAGGCATACACATTGTATGTTTAAAACTTCAATTCCTTTTGCTATTTACCAATATAATAAGCCCAAAACTCATCCTGTTAATAAGCAATGGATTCTACATCTAGGGTTTGCTTTTGTTATATACAATATGTGTTCATCACATATGAACTCTGTGTGTGTGTGTATGTGTGTGTATACAAAAACATGACAATTTCGCAGTGGACATTTCTGTCAAAGGGCAATGAATTATGAATCATGGTCATTTTATTAAATTTTCTTTGTTTGTTTATATTTTCCAAACTTTCTGTGATAAGTGCACATCTTTATGGAATACTTGCTAATCCACTCTATGCCTGAATACGGATATATGTTGGAAGAATTTCTTATGCTGATTTGGTATCTGATTTTTTTAATTTAAATTATGTTTTTTAGTGTACTCTATGGAAATAAAATCACGGAACTCCCAAAAAGTTTATTCGAAGGATTGTTTTCCTTACAGCTTCTGTAAGTATTTGATTGTTTCTAATCCATTGAACTAAATGTTATATTTTAGTCAGTGTACCATCTCATATTTTCATGGAAGCTTCAGAAAAATTTGACCCAGAATGACATAGTTTATTGAAATGGAGAAGATTAACATAGTGGAGCTAAAATTGTTGATGGTTATTTTTTTGAAGAGACAACGCTTCAAAGTTGTCCCCAGCCTGTCTCTCTCCCCCGTCATGAGTGTTTACATCCTGGCTGCTCTGTCTTTTAAAGCTTTTACAATCCCTGTCCTTTGTGAAACTTCTGTGGTTTCATTTAACAACAGTTGGAAAGGAGAGAGACATATCGATATGTTTATCCACCTTTATGCAAAGAATTTGCAGGAGTAACAGTTCCGGAATAACATACCCTAGCACAAAGATGGTGTACAGTAGGCCAAAACACAGCAGTAACACTCAAACTAATCCTTACTAAGAGAATTATCTGTAAATCCCTGGATTATGTCTTTAAAGACCACTTTGCTTAGACAGTAGCTACTTCTCCTTTGTCTCAAAATAAGTATTTACTATACATTTTTATAAGCATAAGACTTGACCCCAGGTGTTATTTTCAATGCTTATGTGAAAAGGAAATTGGAAAAAAAATATGTTCATATTAAGATGGTTGCTGTTGGATCATCAAATTCTGTAGAAATCACCAAACAATAAAAGTATGCTTTTTAGGGCACACACTGGCCTGGCCGCTGCGGGCGCAGAGATGAGTACGATGTAGTTACTTCTCTCAGTTAGTCCATAGTCTACTTTAAAAATTTTAAATTTACAATGTTATCTTCCCTTTTGGGTATATGCATTTTTTTGGCATTGGGGCTCATACCATTGATTTGATAAAAAATTATTCCTAATCCCACAAACTTCCCAAATGTAGATATTTTTTCTTACTTGGGAAACGTCTGTTCATATGCTCAAAAACAGGGATAATTGTATCCTGTTATCCATGTTTTAAGTTTATCATCCAGAATCATATTTTGTATCACAGCCCAGTTGACATGCACGTACACACAAAAGCGAAGCAAATTGTTAACAAAACAGCATTCGCCCTTATCATGAGCAATATTCTCCATTTTGCTCCATTGCTCTCTCCCACAGACCAGTGAGTCATGATAAGTGTTGATCTTAGTTACCTAATGACTTTATTTAGGTTTCAAATTATTTTTTTAACCCTTGCAACAGATAGCAAATATTGTTTCTGATCTTTAATAGAATGATTCTATGCACGTTCCCTCAGGCTAATGTTTTATCTCTATAATAAGGCTCATTTATGATCATTTCTCTACAACTAGGTGAGAACTTGGTTAAGCATCTTAGATCTGCTTGAACAGGTGAGGTATTAGAGAGAAGAGGTATAGGTAAATAGAAGGAACAAAATGAATTAGTGTCCAATAATTTTTTTCTCCCAATTTTTGGACCACATCTATTTAAAGTAAATATTAAACGCTCAGAACAGCACCTTCTTCCACTGTCTTCCGGGCTCCCCACCTTTTCCTTGTCCTAATGTCCTGTGCTTTAACTCCTCTCTTCAGGTAGCTGACAATTTAGGGAACAATTTAGGGACTTGTGTTGTGGCCTCAAGTGGGGAAGAATGGGATTAATCACTCTATACCTCAAACCAGGCTTCTAAGCTTTTAGGAAAGTATTATATAGACTACAGAGAAGGCAAAAAACTTTAGCTTCTGAAGGCAGATTAAAAAAAAAAATTGCAACAAAGAAAACACCACGAAGAAGTCATAGCATTGCATGTGCATGGAACACCTAAGAAAAGCAAGCAATTAAAACAAATCCTTTGTATTAGTTAGAGATTCTTGTGGTCAAAAGGGAAAACATTTCCGAGTGTTAGATAATAAGGCATACAAACCCAAACTACATAGTACATGGTTTTTTGTTTCGTTTCGTTTTGTTTTTGCGAGCTACTAAATATTTGTTAAAAGTCCTAAGTATCAAAGCACTGAGCTAAATGGTGATGGAGAGAAAGATATTTAAAAAAATGTCTTGCCCACAGAAGGCTAAACTGTCTTTGGGCAAAGTGAGCTTAACGTAAAATAGGAGACAAGACTAAATAACACCGAATAACTTCCTTTGGAACCTGGAAGAAGGGATACTTCAGTTGGACAGAAGTCAGATTCTGGAAAAGTCGGACCTTCTGTGAGGCCTTGATAGCCCATAAGGTTGAGTAAAGTGGGGAGCAGGACAAGTATATTCCCAAAGGTGAGTCCAGCATGAAGAAAAGCTCAGACACAACCTTGTACATCTATGAGAATGACGTTTGCCAAACCAAAATATTGATGTAGAATTTCGATAGAGTATAGGAGAAAAAAAATGAGTTTGTGGGATATTGTGATAAACCAAGCTAAATGGATATTTACAATGCAGGATGAGGGCCTTTAATATGGTAACGCATGGTGTCAATCTTCAAGAGGGTTATAAAGTATTCATTCAACAACAGATCTTTAGTGAGCACCTAATATGTGCTGGGTACGTGAGAAAGGTCAGGGAACAAAATATCCTTGCTGTCTGGAGCTTATACCCTTGGGGAAAAGACATGCAAATGACAGTCAGCAAGAACATAATATGTAAGGAAGTCGTATATAGTACAGATATATGTAGCTAGGAAAATAGAAAAAGTAGATCACAGTAAAGAATTTGAGAGTGCTAGAGGATGGGGAGGGACAGAGGCTGACAGTAGTGGAGAGCGTGGTCGGAGTAGGCTGAATTACGAAGGTAAGAGTTGAGCTTTCTCAAAGAAGCAGAATAATTCACCAGGTAGACATGGGGGAGGACATTACAAGCAGAAAAGACTGGCAAAGAGGCCTGTGTGGCTAGAGCGGAAGCAGCTAATCTATGTTTTAGAAAGTTCACTCTGTCTTCTGTTTTGAGAATAGACTGAACTTTTTCATAGTACAGCTCTAAGGACTAACGTTTGATGGCATTTTTTGTGATCGCCTTGACAACCAAGGCTGGATCTACTGTTCTACCTCTGCATCTTCCAGGGAATGTGTTTAATAAGTTCTTCTTAAGTAAATTCATGGATACTAGATTGAGACATTCCTTATTACAACCCTTGCTTTATCTGGTATAACCCCAGATCTTCAGCCTGTGATACATAAATTATTATAGTTAAAAGATTAGTGTTGAGAATTAAAAAAAATGTATTACTTGGTTGGGTTTTCTCAAGAAGGACAGAATCTTGCGGGTGAGTCAGGAGATGCTGCACTTTAATTCTACAACTGTTTGATCAAACAGACTGTTGAATGCCAACAAGATAAACTGCCTTCGGGTAGATGCTTTCCAGGACCTGCACAACTTGAACCTTCTCTCCTTATATGACAACAAGCTTCAGACCATTGCCAAGGGGACCTTTTCGCCTCTGCGGGCCATTCAAACGATGTATGTATATCAGGATTTGGATCAAAGTAGATGACTGTTGTTTTCACTCTGAATTCGAGAGTTCAGTTCATAGCATGTCATGTATAAAAGTGTTCTGTGTGTGTTTCTGAAAGGCATTTGGCCCAGAACCCCTTTATTTGTGACTGCCATCTCAAGTGGCTGGCGGATTATCTCCATACCAACCCGATCGAGACCAGTGGTGCCCGCTGCACCAGCCCTCGGCGTCTGGCAAACAAAAGAATCGGACAGATCAAAAGCAAGAAATTCCGTTGTTCAGGTAATTTCTCACTTCACGTGACATGTCCCCTGTGTCACCAAAAACAGTGGTTACATGAGACCTAGAGACAGCTGGCCTTCAGCTGAATTACCAAGCATTATAGAATCATATTTCTTTTTTCTTCTGTTCATAAAGAAAAGAAAATAAAAAGTATAAACACAATTCATATATCCCTCATATGTAACATTTGTTAACACGACGTAAAGCAGAATGAGTAGGCTACTGGCCAAGAAAAAAGGATGTCTGGATACTTCATACCGTATTCCCAGGGTTCAGACTTAATAGGGGCCTTTTAGCTAACTCAGAATACCTTTAAGCCTGTTCAATCTCATGTTTGTTGTATTAGTCTTCACTGAGAGACTTAAGATAATTAATCATGTTTTTATTTCTTGAGAAAGTGAACTGAGGCTTGGTTGCATGATTTGCTCAGGCTCAGAAGTAGAGGTAAATCTGATCCCTCGCTTCTCACTCAGAATGCTGTGTTTCTTCATTTTGCATTCTCTTATTTCGAATAGGACTGTGAGAATACCTTTTTTTCCAAAAGGCCATTTTTTACCATTTTGAAAATATTACATTTATATATAAAAAGCTAAATAGAAATGCATTGTATTAATAGTAACTAGAAAGCTTACTTCATTAAAGCTTACTGTTTGCTTTGGTCTAATCTTTTCTGTTCTCTTGTGATAAAATACATTCTATATGTTTTGGGAAGTATACTACCTAACTCTTTTAGGTGTATTTCACGTTTGGCAGTTAATTCATACTAAAAAGCTGATATCGAGACAAAACTGGTTATTGTCCATGGTTCTAGATGCATTTACTACTCACTGTCCATTATTGTACTGCTGTGAATATACATTTTTCACTTAATTATCTGTAGTAACTTGAGTCCATTCTTGGTCTAATATAACTCATATCTCTGCTTGCTGACATTCAGGTGCATCTTCTATTTTTTTTCTCTTTTTTTATTTAGCTAAAGAACAGTATTTCATTCCAGGTAGGTTTTGCTTGGTAGTAGGACTAACTGCAGACACCCTTTCCTCTCCTTATAAAATATAGCTTCTAAACTTTTGATATGCATGCTTTTGAAAGTACAGTGCGCACTCTGTAGATAGATTCACTTCTGCATAGATCACTTGTAGCTGTTTTCCTGAACACTTGACCGTTGCATGCAGCTTCTGATGTTAAACATATATGTTATTAAATTCCCACCTTTTTTTAACTTTTTTTCTCACTTTGGCATATTACCTAAATTTCTCACAGTAGCTAAAATGTTCGAACCTATGGCTTTCTACTTAAATCATTTTCTCTCCTTACCTTGTATATCTGATCTTTCAACCTGTTTTTAAAATATGGCTTATTGAGCTGGTTTTAAAGACAGACATTTCTGTCATCAAGGAGCTAGTTCTACATGAAATCAGTTATGAACACACAGAATTGTGTTTTCAATTATGAGATTTACTTTTTTAAAATGGGTTTTACACTAAAAAAGTGTTTCTTTCTTTTTGCTTGACTTTGCTTACTGCTGCTTCATTTTTTGTGCAAAAACAGCAACTTCCTAGTGATTTACATGCAGTTGCACTGTGTGACTTTACATTCTTGCATACCTGGAGTCATAATAAAACTCCCCCAAAACAATACTGACATCGATCCCGAAAGCATCAGAAGTTCATGAGCCTTAAGTGCTTTGAGTCATTTAGGCAGATGATGAAATCTTTCTTAGAAAAGTAATTGAAATGTTTTACCACTATAATCTTCACACTATCAAAGCTGATGTTTCTAGAACTAGCTCTTTGAAATATGTATCTTTTTGTACTGTTTCCTTGCCTGCCAGTTGTGTAAAAAGCCTCTTGATTTGTTTGTTTTAAACTATTATATAAGAATATATGTTAGTACTAATTGATTGGCCACATTTACCATCTGCTGAGTATATCCTAGTCTCTAATATATTTTAACAGCTGTAAATTAAAAAGTATTTATATAGTATTAGTGTCCAAAAATCCATACCTATTTTCTAGAGAACTCTGGGTTTTGTCTCTATTTTAAGGAGATATGTGTTGCTTGCCATTATTGAATTATAATTTGAATAATTTTACACGTTTAACAGATTTTGTTATATTATTTTGAGCTTGGTTGATTAATAATATTTTATATATTACATTGGCTGCATAAGAAGTAACCAATTGAAAAGAACAGTTGATTAGCTTTCACTGGTAATCTTTAAAATTCATTATTTTTACCCAATTATTAAGTAGAAAGTCATCTGGTAGCTATTACTTACCCCAAAAAAGTTATATTTTAAACACCAGCAGAACTGTAGGATAAAACATTAGTATTATTTACATCCTCAAATTATAGCAGTTAATATAATTGTTACCAAATTATTCAATATGTTACATTTAAATATACTTACTAACGATTTAAAAAATAATATCTTCAATTCACCAAATAAAGAACAAAAGTCAGATTGTTTTCATAAATTCTGATACAGTTTTGCCCGCTTATTAACAGCAGCCAAAATAAGTTTTGGAAAACACCTTTTATATCAGATATCATGGCTTACTTGTCAATTTCTGATCATTCAATTTATATTATTTAAAACAATAATTATAGAAGTCAGGACTCAGGAGAATTCTTTGGTCCTTTTCTCCCTTTCCCCCCACCCAAGGTTTTAATTAATATTTGAGCCTATCTAAAGGGGTGTCATGAAATAAGCATTATTGTCATTGCATTGAATGCAGATTATTTTAAATATAAGATATCCCCCTAGTGTTCCTGATTTTTAGACTTTGTTCCAAATATTTTCTTGTTTTACTTTTAAAACAAAAGCTTAAACCACAATACAACAGATTTTCAATAAATAATCATGACATTAATTCCAAATGTAATGAAATCATTATATTCGGCTTTGCAAACTTCTTACGAGATTCTGATTCCATTTTAACTAAGTGACATTATTCATAAATTGGAAAGGTTATTAAAAAGCGTGCAAGCCACAAGCTAAAGACTCATCCAAATGAGGATAGTCCTTGAAGAGCTCAATGATTAGGTTTTCACTTAATTTTACATGGTTACTTGCCTACCACCATGCTATATGGCATTCTAGACATGACAGACAACAACAAAGAAAATCTGTCTTGCAGAGAGTTTATCTTTTAAAGGAATTGACAAGAACTTAATCTGTGCTATGCATCTTGTATGCCATTGCTTTTCCTGTAAGACCACCATTAATAAAAGTTTACAAAGCATGACAATTTTTATCATACCATGCCATTCCCTGATAACTGCCACAGTAAGGAAAGGAGAAAGAGACCTTATTTTATATATATATACATATGTGCCTATATTAATCTTAATCGGGATTACTGTCTTTTTTTCCTTCTTGGTGATCTTTACTTTTGCAGGAGTTCACCATTTTGGCTGTAAGTAAAAGTGTCTGATCTGAAATGTAATGCCCTCCCTTTTCAATCCTGATGTACTTTCTTCTAGTCTCGATCTTTTGCGCCTTTATCATTATTATTATTATTATTAATTTTTTCAAGAAGAAAGCACAGATCTTTTGAGCTTCTCTGTTTGTCCTCGTAGCTCACCTCCAACTTCTTCCTGGATGTTGTTCCCGAAAGCTGTTGTTCCGTCCTGCAGTTCTGAAGGAACGGTGGAGGCGCCCTTCAGTGTAGCCCCTTCTTTGTGTTTCCAGGAAATCTTCGGTAGTTACACTCTGACTATGGTCCTAAGCATTCTATGGGAAGAATGCATGTCATGTGAACAGTACCACACTTCCAGAACGTCTGTAGCTTTTTTTCCTGCTTCCCTTCATCTTTCCTCTCCGTCTTACCCTTGGCCTAGTGGATGGTGTAGTGATTATGTAGCGAGATTTTCTGTTGTGCTTGATCTAACCATGTGGTTGCCAGGTATGAGGAAAACATGGTTCCGTCAAGCACCATGGAACGTCACGCAGCTTTCTACAGCATGACAAGCTGCTGAGGCTTAAATCAGGATTTACTTGTCTCTCTTTATAAAATCAAAATGAAAAAAAAAGAGGGCTTTTTAGGCATTTCTGAAGATTACGTGAGTGGGAGAAAATAATAAAAGACCATAGAAAATTTAAAAACCTGAGTGCATCTATTTGCCTTGAAAGCCCTAATTTAAAATGATACATAGGAATATGTTTATTATGGATACATTTTAAATTCCTGACTCTGAGAAAAAATAATCTTTTTCACAATTAATAGCCATTGTGTGATTAGCTGTCAAATAGGCTAGAATGGCTCATAACTGGATCAGCAGAAAGTACAGCTGTGAAAAGCTCATCTCTCTTACTGTTTTCCTGTCCTGTGAATCTAGTTACTCTTTTTTTCCAGCAAATTACAAGCCCTTGTTTTAACCCTCTCCTGACATCCATTGACCAAATTTCCCCCAAGTTGCCTCCCTGCTGCATAATCTATAGTTATCTTCCTTTTTTTCCTTCCGACAAATGAACAAACATTCTAACCTGTAGACTCAGTATTTTTTTTTTTTCCATTTTTTTTGGCTTGAATCCTCAATAGGTACAGAAGATTATCGATCAAAATTAAGTGGGGACTGCTTTGCAGATTTGGCTTGCCCTGAAAAGTGCCGCTGTGAAGGGACCACAGTTGATTGCTCCAATCAAAAACTCACCAAAATCCCGGACCATGTTCCCCAGTACACTGCAGAACTGTGAGTTCATCTCCCAGCAAAATCCAGGGTGGGAAGGAGGAAACGAACACATCTAAGTATTGGAATTTTAGTCTTGCCCTTTTATTCTCAATAATTGCAGTAATGTTAATGAACACACAGTGACATAACTCTTCTCTGTAGAAGAATATGTTAGAAGCTATCTTCCTTCACCTTTCTGGCCCAAGATGCAACTATAAAAATTATTTTATATCTTCCTTCACCTTTCTGGCCCAAGATGCAACTACTGGCTTTCGTTAACCATTGTCACTATAATCAAAATAAATAAATTTTACCTGAAACTTACTGGATTTCGTTAACCATTGTCACTATAATCAAAATAAGTAAATTTAAAAAAATTATTTTACCTCTCAAAAATTCAGTTAGCATTTAATAATACTACTAATAATAGCATTCATTTACATGTATTGCTTCAGCATTATTTATGCCTAAACCTATTTCTAAGCACTGAATAGATTTTAAGCATGTTTAGTCTTTACAGCAACCAAATAGTTTGCGAAGCACCATTTTTAATCTCTGTTAATTACAAATTCAATCTGAGAATCTTTTTGTAATCTGCTTTGCTACCTCACAGACACACTGCTGGAAGGATTCGATGATTATTAAGTATTAAAGCACAAAGGATAGTTTTTTCTGAACAATGTATAGCATAGCAGAAAATACTGAAAAGACAGAGTGTGATCAATTCATACTTTTCACCCTAACACAGGGCCTAGCACGGACTAGGTCCTAAAATACGTTTGTTGAATCATTTATAGATACCGTGCCCATGTATGGTTTGCCTTTACTGACTTTATTTATAAAAGTAAGACATTTAATGTTAGTGTTTTAAAAATCCAAGAAAAACCCAGTAAAATCTCATCATTTTCTGAATGTCTTAGCGATGTTTATGCATAGCACCATCTGGTATTTGTCATTAACTGCTTTGCATAGTTGGTTGTCTTTCTGTGCATGTGTAATCCTTTGTCTTCAACTAGATTATGGCCCCTTGACAACAGGGATTGTATTTTATAGTTTATCTCCCACTGTGCCTATACGCATGCCTGTTACTTAATGAATTTTAAGCAATTTGAATAATTGAAAATAATGGAATGCTTTCAAAGAGATGACAGAAACTAACTTCTCTATTTATAGTGATGCTTTTATTATTATTATTATTCCTGTTAATTCATGAAGCTATTTCATAGCCCTAGGACTTTTAGCAATGCATGGAGACCGTGCAATAAAAGCCCCAAACTCCATTTCTATAGTCATATAAGGAGTTATGCTTATTTCCAATAATACTACAAATAATAATTCAAATCATGTCTTCCAACATGATAATACCTTAAGAAGGCTTACTTATTAATCAAGAATTGTATTAGAAACTAGCATCTAATTTATTTTCAACAGAGGATATATGTGTGTTTTAAGAAATTATGAATTTTCTAACTTATACAGTTAAAAATCAGCACTTGGAAGAAAATACCTGATAAAGGATTTATATACAGAATGTATAAAGAAATCTTACAACTCAACAATAAAATAAAAAGTGAAAATGTACTTGACCCATTTAAAAAGTAGTCAAATTACTTGTATGAACGTTCCTCCAAAGATATACAAATGGCCAGTAAGCACATGAAAAATTTCTCAGTATGATTAGGCATTAAGGAAACAAATAAAAATCACAATGAGGTAACACTTCAAACCCACTAGAACTTCGTAAAAACAGAGAAACAAACAAATCAATACAAGTGAAATTGGATCCCTCGCCGGTGGGAATGTAAAATAACACAGCCCCTTTGGAAAACAGTTTGGCTGTTCCTCAAAGAGTTAAACATAGATTTACCATGTGACCCAGCAATTTCACAGCTATGCATATATCCAAAATAACTGAAAACATATATTCGTAAAAAAACTTGTACACGAATGTTCATAGCAGCATTATTCATGATAATCAAAAAGTGGAAGCTTCAAGTGTACAATTCAACAGTAAGGCATTTATTCATAGCAGCATTATTCATGATAATCAAAAAGTGAAAGCTTCAAGTGTACAATTCAACAGTATACACACACATACACACATACACATATATATATATATTTTTTGCATTGTGTATTCACCTCCCATAGTAAGATTTCTTTCTGTCACCACATATTTGACCCCTTTTACACCGTCTACCTCTCCCCTCCCGCCTTCTCCCCCACCCTTTGGTGACCACTAGTCTATTGTCCATGTCCATGAGTCTCTGGTTTTTTGTCTTGTTTGTTTGTGGTTTTTAGGTTTATAGTCCACATATAAGTAATATCATGTGTTTTTCAGCTTTTTCTGTCTGGCTTATTTTGCTTAGCATGATTATCTCGAGGTCCATCCATGTTGTCACGAATGGCAGCATTTTATCTCTTCTTATGGCTGAGTAATATTCCATTGTATATATGTACATTGTATATATGGTGACATTGGTTAACACAGTTTCGTTAACCATTGTCACCATAATAAAAATAAATAAATTTTAAAAAATTAAAAAATAAAAGGAGGTAAGATCTAATATGGATTGATATGAAAAGATGTTCAGGATATATATTTCTTCATTGTGGTAAAATGCATATAACATAAAAGTGAGCATTTTCACATATATTTGGAACATGTACGATCTGATTCAGTATGTTTAAATTTGTATATACGATTATACATTTTAATAGTCTGAGAACATATAATAAACTGGTAATTATTTTGACTTAAAAAAAAGTGGAAGTAACCCAAATATTCATCAACTAATAAATGGATATGTCCATACCATAGAATATTATTTGGAAATTAAATGCTGATATATAGATTAGATATAGATATATAGATATAGACATGCTGATATATAATGCTGAGATATATATATATGTACATATATATACACACACACACACACTAAACATGAATGAATCTTGTAAACATTATGCAAAGTGAAGAAAGCCAGCCACAAAAGACCATATTTTGCATGATTCCATTTATGTGAAATGTCCAGAATAGGAAACTCCATAGAGACAGAAGGTAAATTAGTGGTTGCCAAGGATTGAGGCTGCAGATTGAGAGTGAATACTGATGGATATGAGGTTTTTGGGGGGCTTGATGACTATGTTCTGGAATTAGATAGCAAAGATGGGTGCATAATTTTGTAAATATACTGAAAAACACTGAATTGTACAATTTAAATGGGTGAACTTCATGGTATGTAAATTGAATACTAATAAGACTGTTAATAAAAAAGAATTGTGGAGCAAGTGAGCAGGAAAAAATGGCCTAAAATGCTTTCTGGGGAAGGGGTAATCGTGAGGAAAAAGTTCGAGAAACTTTGTTCTACAGATTACTCAATGAGCTGCTTTTGATTATCAAATATTGATTTTCTTTACTATGTGCTTCTTAATATAATTTATTCTGATCATTAAAATTTGAGTAAAATGAGAGAAACATTTCAGTACAGTTGGCCCTCTGTAGCCTCAGGTTCCCCATCTGTGAATTCAAAAGGTGGAAAATATTGAAAAAATTGTTACTTTATTGCTGACGTGTACTGTATAGTTAGGCTTAAGATGGTTATATCTGTACCGAACATGTACAGAATTTTTTCCTTGTCATTATCCCTTAAGCGATACAGTATAACAACTATTTATGTAGCATTTACATTGTATTAGATATTCCATGCAATCTAGAGATGACATAAAATATACAGGAGAGTGAGTGTGGGTTATATGTAAATACTACACCATTTTATATAAAGGACACGAGCATCCATGGATTTTAGTACCCAAAGGGGACCTGGAACCAGTCCCCCATGGATATTGAAGCATGACTGTACTTACTGTAAATCTTTTGTTTTATGTGTCCTATATTTTGCTTTAGGATAATCATTAAATAATATTATAATTCTGCATGAGAGATAAAATTTAATCCCTTCCTGACCCTTGGTAATGAAACTCTTCTGCTTTTTGCTTTTTTTTTTTAGGCGACTCAATAATAATGAATTCACAGTGTTGGAAGCTACTGGAATCTTCAAGAAACTTCCTCAACTACGTAAAATGTAAGCCGTGCATTAGCCATCTTTTTAAATTTTCATGGTGTTTTGTTATGTTTTTCCCATCCTTGTGCAATTTATTTAGATTTCTTTGAAAATCGGAAAATATAAAAGAACCACAGAAATATCCATGCAGTGACTACCGGTGGCATGAATTTAGGGTAATCTCTGAGGAGAACCAGAGGAGTTGGCTTTTTTCCGTG
>NW_006441953.1:22050270-22059404 GCF_000325575.1 Pteropus alecto | reverse complement strand
TGTTTCGTAACTTCCTTTACTATTTCCCAAGCCATGCCGTTACTTCTCCTTCAGCACATCCATGTCAACTACTTGACTTTTTGCTTCATTAAACTTTCATTAGAAGAGAGAATTAATGATTGCTAAACCGGCTCGATGGCTCATCTGTGTGATTACATGTCCACAACTCATATTTTAAAATAAGTTTGTAAGCTCGGCAGCTTCAACAACACTCAAGACAGGACTTCCCCCCCTTGACGGGGAGAGAGGGAGAGACAAGACAGAGGCCAAGGTCCTAAGGCCAGTGGGGCACCCGCCACATAGGAGGAAACATCAGACCAAGGAAAGGAGCATTCTTCTGTGACATCTGTACTTTTAGATAGATAGGGAACTGGCCCACGGTCACACAGACTATAAGAGGCAGAGAAGACAAAAACTACTTCTGTGCTCTCGACCTTCATATTATAATACTGCCTTGCAAAGAATTTCTAATTGCTTAATTGTCCTTTGTCACTAATACTCACTGCTCTTTCTTTTTAGCCATAAGATGCCTTTCACTTCGATACGTATTTATTGAGCAGCTAATATGTCCAATGCTCTGAGAAAAATACAATGTTACATAAAAATGATTCTTTTTATATGGGCATTCCTAGTCCGGAGAAGTGTTACCTCAATTGGATGTTCTTGCTCTCTGGGCAAACGTTGTATTTTGTATCATACAAAATACTGACAGTTAAGTTGGTTATTTTGACACATTATTCCATGAGACGTTTAACTGGGAACAAACTCATTCAAATATATTTTTGATGCTATCTAAACACTAACACATGTTAGTCCATCCTTCTTTTAACTCGGTCGCTTTCTTTTAGTCATTAATTCATTCAACAGTTTTAATCAGGGGTATTTCTTTGAGAAGTTCCTTATTAAGTGCTGTGGTAAACAAAGCTTTATGCAATTCAGCAGCTGACCTCAAGAATTTTATACTCCTAGGGACACTTCCAGATCATTCTGACAATGATCAGGCTGCCATTTTTCACCATGAACACTAGCCTTTCGTATGTCACTTTGGCTCGATGGATTCAGGACATGGGATCTCTTCAGAGCCTTAGGAGTGCTGGGCAGTGAGGAGCTAGCAGATTGTGGAAGAAAGTGATCAAATATGTTGTCTCAATGCCCTCATTGTCAGAAGGAAATTGTTTAAAAGCTTTTTTTTTTTTTTCAACAATTTTTACTTAGAAACTTTAGCAACAATAAGATCACAGACATTGAAGAGGGAGCTTTTGAAGGAGCATCTGGTGTGAATGAAATACTTCTCACAAGTAACCGTTTGGAAAATGTGCAGCATAAGATGTTCAAGGGATTGGAAAGCCTCAAAACTTTGTAAGTGTTCTCATTTGCATTGTGATCCTTCCACCACAGGATTGTAGTTCACTGTTCATTATAATCCTGGAGAGAGGATATAGATCCTACTCTTCCTCCCTCTCTCTCTTTCTCTCTTCCTCTCCCTCTCTCCTTCTCCCTCTTTTCTTCTCTCTCTGTCTCGTTTAATTAAAGCCTTAAAAACCGCATGGACATCCACTCTCACACACACAGACACACACACACACACACATACACACACACACACACACACATTTTGTGGATGCAGACAGTCTCTTATTCTAATATCCCTGATTTCAGTATGTGACTTGCAAAAGATCAAGTCTCCCCCGGCTGTGGATTCCTCAGCAAAAAAGATCATCTTTCCTCCAGCGCTTGTACAGATCTTCGTCCTCTGTTCTGCTTCACGACCATTCTCTTTCCTTTTCCATGAACACCTCCATCTAACACTCCGTCTTGGCCCAAGGTTTCTAGCTTCAGAGTCTGCTCCAACCCCTGTGGCAAAATAAATCTAACAGCGAATTTGGAGATCACCTTTTCCTACCCCTGCAAGGTCTTAGTAAAAAAGAGAGAGACTGACTATGGGTAGAACTTACAATATCTGTTTCAGAGTAAACATGCTGAGAATTATGTCTCCTTGCCCAGGGGTAGTGAGGTTGGGAAAAAGAAATTCTGTATGTTTCCAGAACATTGCTGGCCAAGGAGGATGGGATTGGATTGACTAGTAAGGAGAGCAGTTTGAGTTACTCGAATTTTCTACAGAGCATATATTTAGTTTTTATTATTTCTAAAGTACATAACCATGTTTGACAAAAGGGGTGGCCTAAAAATTGGAAGAGACACAAATCAAATGTTAAGCTTTTGAAAGATATGAGGGGAACTACTTGTCACTAAGCAGCAGCCCTTGGTGACTGCAAGAGAGAAGCCCAGGCTCCACTGTCTCCCCTACACCCTCAGCCTCTCCGCAGTCCACAGAGCCACGGCCGGGGGAGTGAGACCTCGGGAGTCTATGGTCTGCTCTTTACCAGATGTAAAGGGAGAGGGCCTTCCCCCAGCCAGTGGGGATGTGTTACCAGCATCCCAAATGCAAACCCCACTAACAAACCTCTGCCCAGGGGAGAAGGATGCTCCTTGGGGAATAGCCTGGATCCTAACCCTCCAGCAGGACCAGCCTGCCACCTGCCGACCAGCCCCCATGGGCTAACCTGGACACATTATTTAAGTGTTCCCTCAGCCTTTTCATGGAGGAGATGCTGAGGAGTGTGCAGAAGGGAGGCAGAGAAGATATGCCGCAGGTGGCTGCATCTCCTCTGCCCCACCCCCTCCCCAAGCGCTCTCAGGTAACTCATCAAAACACATATCCTGCAGCAAGCAGAAGTCAAGGGACTGCTTGTTACTGGAACCTTCTCCTCGGGCTGCCGTAACAAGAAATTGCAGATTGGATGACTTAAACAACAGAATTCGTTTTCTCAGTTCTGGAGGCTAGAAGCCTAAGATCAAAGGGCTGAGAGCGTTGGTTTCCGGTGAGAATTCTTGGCCTTGGCTTGTAGATGGCTACCTCTCTGCTGCATCATTATATGGCTTTTCCTTTGTGTGTTCTAGAGTCCCTTTCTCTTCTTATAAGGACACCAGTTCTATCAGATTAGGTTCCTACCTGTAAGACCTCATTTAACCTTATTTACCTCTCTAAAGGCCCTATTTCCAAGGAGAGTCCTGGGGAGTTATGGCTTCAGTGTAGGAACATTTTTTTTTTTTTTGAAATTCACAATTCAGTCTATAACACCACTCCAAAGAGTTTATCAAAGTATTTCTTCTGACTAGTCCCATTCACAGGACTCTCCTTCATCTCCTTTACCTCCTTTATTTTTCTAGCAATATTTTTGTGCCTCTTATGTTTTGGCACCTGAGGCGGACACCCACTGGCTTTCTAATTAGTCCCACTGTGTCACCACAAGCATAAGAGAGCATTTAGAGCCAAGCTCAGGGCTCAGGGTAGTGAAAAGCCTAAAGTAGGTTCATATGGACATATCTAGTCCTCTCAATGCTATCATTCATCTCAGAGCTACAAAGATTTTGACAGGAAACCCTGTTGCCCTTAAACTTCTTAAACCTTAGGGACTAGTAAACCTCTTAGTAACACATATGCATATTTCTATGGGTCTTTGAATCCCCGATTGCAGGCAAAATGTGGTACATATGTTTGCTTACAGATGTTTCTAGTGACTTCTCCCAGAGGTCTGTGACTCCAACGAGACCAGGTGCTCTTTATTATTTATGGCAGAGGACCGTGCTGATAGAAATACTTTTCTGTTCTGCATTTCTTTGTTCCCTAATGTGAAATGATGTCTTAATAGGAGAGCATCATCCTTTCTTCTTCTGATCTGTGACTTAGCAAAACGCAAAAGTTGATATTTCTTATTTATGATAAAGCAGTCTAGAATTATAAAGGAACACTTGGTTGTTAATTTATTTTTGCTCTTTTTTTCCATCCTGCAATCTTGTAGTAGGGTGGTCAACTCGTGTTTAGAAAAATTAAGGAAAACTGACTTTTCAGTAATGCTGAGTAAGGTTTATGGCAGCTATTCATTTTGACATGGAATTTTTAGAAGCCTTTTGTTCCTTTTCCAAGCCTCACAAATAAGCAGTTCAGACAAGATTGAGAACTGCACCAAAACTTGAGCAGTGATGACTAAATGACCACAGTGTTAATACTATTAATGGCAATGACTCCCACCCTCCCCTAAATAGAGGGTATTTTTTCAAGAGAAATCCACTTCAACTTTATTGTAAGCAACTGGGATATGTTTACTATTGCCTCTTTTTAAGTTCTGGACTTTAAACAATGAAACATTTTTCATAAATAAAGTAATCTGTGCATCTTTGTGGTTGCTCAGTCAAGTTTACTCCCAGCTGGTGTTGCCAGTGATGTGGTGTGTGAGTTCCTGAGATGCCCTTCGTTCTGCTGTGGTTATTGATTCTTTAGTGCCATATTCTTTTCTGTCCAACCTCAAATGCAATACTACGGTGAATACGCAAATGATAGGACTCTAAGGGCTTAGAGAGCTGTAGGTGGACTTAGAACATTATATAGTCATGCCAACGTAATTACAGCATCAAAGGAAAACATCTACCCTCGTCAAATGGGATTGTAGGTCCACACGGAGGCTCACCATGCTTTTCGTAACTTGAGTCTAATCATTGACAAATCTAAGCATTTTATTTTTTGCACAAGGTTCTCGGTACATAGCCATAGCAATTCTTAATGACAAGAGAACATTCAGGACACAGTAATGAATGCTACACATCCACTAAGAGGGGCTATTTTGGTCCTCAGATAGGCAGAATTGATTGCCTGATGCTTTATCTCTATAGCAGTGTTCTGTTTTATTCCCTCAGGATGTTGAGAAGTAATCGCATAAGCTGTGTGGGGAATGACAGCTTCATAGGACTCAGTTCTGTGCGTTTGCTTTCTTTATATGATAATCAAATTACTACAATTGCACCGGGGGCATTTGATACTCTCCATTCTTTATCTACTCTGTAAGTATGAAAAATAGTCTTCATTTGTGTATTATGTGAGCCACCGTACTATATTTACTACTTTCATCGATAACATTTGAATGCATTATTAGGCACTTCATAAAAATATGGTCAAGGATTTAGGGGTTTTTTTTTGTAAAAAAGACAAATTCGTTCATGTTAGATTTTAATTTTTCTAAAACCATCACCTTCTGTTGTACATTAAAATTTAACAAAACATCATAGGATTTTTAGTTCATTTTTTTAATAATAATGTACCGTGGCTTAATTGATAAACTTTAATCTTATTATAACTGATTGTGTTGCAAATAAAAGAAATGTTACAGATTTTCCCCAGCCTTCTCACACTGGAGTCTTTTCAGAATAAGTATCGTAAAAACAGGGTTGATAAGGTTATTGCCAACACGCTGTGCTCTAAAGGATCGTTCACAGTGACAGGAGCTGCGTTAGGATGACGAGACCAACAATAAAAGCTGTTCACTGGAGGGCATTTACTGTGACATTAGGAAAATACTGAAGAAATCAGTTGAGCCTGTCCAGGTGGATATTTTATGTAGACAGTTCAAGAATAAAGGCTATTCGTAGGTCTATAGACAGAATTCAGAAATAAATATATATATGTATATATGTATATGTCTATACACATATACATATATACATATATATCCCTCTCCAAATACTGTATTTAAGGCCTCTTGTATGTCTAAAAGGTATCTAGAAAGCAACGTTTGAAATGATAAATCTCGTAACTGATTTGATTTTTTAGTAATGGTGGCATTTAAATATACTAATCTAACTCAAAAGGTAGTTAGAAAGAAAAAAAAACATGCAACATAGCTGAAGTCACTGAAGAAATTGTTTGAAGGAAGCATCCATCCATCAGGAAAGTGCTTAATCCTCTTTCCACATAAAATGTAACATTTTACATGGAGTGACTAATTTGTGCATATTAAAGATGGCATGTTTATAAATAATGGGGTTGTCAATAGATTTGTGCTGAAGTAGTAAGATGCCAGAAGTATGGAGATTTGTAGAAGTAAATTCATTTTTATAACTGGCATTTAATCAACTCGGCTGTCAGTTTAGATGGGAAACCTAGTCTCTAGAGCAAATAAGAGATGGAAATCTTGGAATGACAAATTAATGAAATAGCTGTTGTCAGGTTAAACTCAATCATACAAGGTAATCAGCCTTCATCTTTATGTTAACTTACTGCATTATCAGTGTAAGGAAGTCTGACAATAAGTCCGATCTCAGACAAGTTTAAATTATCTCTAAATGAGATATCTCCCAGGATCCACTGCATAAACCCTAAATTACTACCTTCAGTTTATTTTTCCCATGAAATTATTTGAAGAATTCTTACGTGAAAGTGTCGTTGTTACTTTATGTTTCACACGTAAATATTTTAGGCAAAAAATGCATCCCACATGCTGTGTGTGCCTGAATGTTAAGTGGGGCTGAGGGCGGGGAATACAAAGAATAAGAGGGAGCCATTGCCACAGAAATGGCATGGAGGAATGGTAGCATGGGGCTTCGAAAAGTAAGAAAGTGAAACCGTGAACTCAACTGTACATTGTTTGCATGTGGCGTTTAGAAATCTCTTGGCCAATCCCTTTAACTGTAATTGCTACCTGGCTTGGTTGGGAGAATGGCTCAGAAAGAAGAGAATTGTAACCGGAAATCCTCGATGTCAGAAACCATACTTCCTCAAAGAAATCCCCATCCAGGATGTGGCCATTCAAGACTTCACGTGTGATGACGGTAAGACAGCCTTGCCGCATCTTCGGTCACCAGGCATCCAGGTGACCGTTCTGAGGCCACAGGCACAACTCAACAGCGGACTAGTCCAAAGATAGTTATTGAGCATCTTTCGCTTTGTTTCATGGTTTTGTTATGTCACGTTTTAGCAATAGGACGCTTACCTTCTCAGACTGCACTTTGACATCCAAGTCTACTTTGTGTGTCTGAATGTTTTAGGTCTTCCAGTTTCCAACTGGTGGTCAGTACTATGTTTATAGCTTCCTTTTAATGCTTCCTTATTATCCTGAGCATCTCTTTTAGTAACTACCATTTCCAAATGAGAAAAAGCAATTGACTGCTAAAATAGTAATGCTAGTAAATCTAACAAAAATAATAATTTTTTTCATTATTTTTAATGCACTCTATATATCATCCCATACGATTCGCATAATAGCCCTGTAAGGTAGGTAGAGCAAGTTCTGATATCATTGCGCATGACTGGAGAGCTCATCTGAGCGCTGTATTTTAAAATGAGGAACCCATACAATTTTTGCTAAACATTTTAAATTACTCTGTCCCTTTATGTCTCTTATGTCTGTCTCCTTACAGTTTCTCCGTAATTCAGTGTACATTTAGAGATGCTAATTAAACTTATAATTTGTATAAATAACTAAACAAATAAAATAACGACTCTAATGGTATTGATAATACAAACCAGAGATTACCTTCTGGAATTCTGCCTTAGGCAGTCTGAAAACAGTACTAGATAAACCATATGGTGTCAATTTGTCAGCACTTCATTCCCTATACGTCAGCAATCATATGGTTCAAGATGTATGCTTGTTACCTTAATTTAAAGGCAAAGAATCACTTCTAACATCTTCAAAGCCACGAATCTGGGTTTTCCTATGTTTCTTTTGCAACTTAGGAAATGACGACAACAGTTGCTCCCCACTGTCTCGCTGTCCTACGGAATGTACCTGCCTAGACACAGTGGTCCGATGTAGCAACAAGGGCTTGAAGGTCTTGCCCAAAGGAATTCCAAGAGATGTCACTGAACTGTAAGTAAAGCTCATCTCTTCCTTTTTTGAACAGTTAGTATTTCACGTACCAAGAGACATAGACACCAAACGAATATTTTTGGAGTCCTGTTTGCCAAATACATTCTATGAGCCATTAATTTGTATCACATAAAACCCTAAACAAATAATGTAGAAGCTGGTTCAGATAGCCTTGGAAATGTAGGTTGTGTGTGTTTCTCTTTTCTTCACTGCAGGATTTATCAGTGCTTTTATTATGCTAAGGTACACTGTGAAGCTCCAAGAGAGGGTGGTAAAATATAAGGCAACTCTGTACTTATTAGTCTTTTTCTTGTAAATTATCTTCCAAGACTAATGTCCCATCAAACGCACCTTGGAAAATGTATGTTTAGTTTATCTACAGTGTCTGGGGCGTTCCATATGGTTAATTATTCTTTACCACAATGTCCCTTGGGAGAATATCTCACCATATGGGATACATAAATATCTGGGAGATGGAAGAAGCTGGCATAGTCCTTACCCTTAAAAAGAGATACTGCCCTTCGGATGTGAATCAGAGTCCTTTAGATTGTAAAGGGTGTGAGGCCAATTGTCCCTAACATTTTCATAACTGATATTTAACTGCAACTTACCTGGCCATAATATCTGGGTACTAAGCACTCCCCTACTCTTCCTTAGCTGTCTCATGCTATATATACGTGGAATAGAATAAATCAGAATAGCTGCTTAAATAATAATGTGCACATGCTCCAATCCAATCCTTTATCTCAATGCGAACGTGCCACGTTTGAGTCATTTTGCCTCGTTTATTTTTTGTCTGTATGGAATCATGTATCAAAAACCATTTAAGTCCAAATCTAATTCATACAAATGTGGACCTGCAATTCATTCCAAATGAGCAGCTCCAAATGAGAACCTTTGGCGACACGTAACACTCTTAATGAGGTCTAAGAAGATGCCACGTCAGTTATCAAATCGCGTGCAGTTCTGTGAATCCTAAGTCAGTCCTGAATTGAACACTTAGACCAAAAGAAAAAGAAGATGTGATCTTAGCACATGTTCACAGAAGGTCCCTCTTAAATTTGCATTGTTGTAAAGTGTCCAGTTTCTCTCTCATCGGTCGTTAAGGAACTATAAGCACTACTTTGTGCTTGCGTGTGTGTAATTAAATACTTAATTCTTACTTTAATGTGTATTTATTTCAGAAGATTACTCTCCATCCAGTGTTGGGAAGCTAGATGCCTATAGAGTATTCTGTATGCAAAACACTGATGCTAACACTCAGCATAACTTTCAGATCATCTGGGAGGCAAAACCCCTTCTTCTACCCCTTTAACTGGCTCGTCGTGCCTTAGCCTTTTTACTTGATTCCCATTAAATAATTTTAAACATTCTTTACTTACCAAAGTACATCTGAGAACCTGCTTGAGTCTATGCTATCTATATGTTCCT
>NW_006441953.1:22046763-22050229 GCF_000325575.1 Pteropus alecto | reverse complement strand
CCAATTTTTTTCTAAAGAAAATAGGTGCAGAGATGAGGAAAATAACTCATCTCTTGTGAATTCTAGTTTTACCTCCCAGAGAGCTATTCTTAGAACCATACCAAGTCAGCGGAGTCCTTCTCTACAGAACTATATGTGCATGAATTAGAAAAAAATTTCATGAGCTTATTATATTAAATTATTAAAGAATGTGGCAAAAATAAGAATGTATTGGTGGACAGTTTAGGACAAATGGTATGTATTATTTTTAATCAGTTCCATATAATTTCCCTCTTAGGTTGTTTTACATGTAAACATAGGGCCCGTATTGAATCTTTCTGTTATTACATTTTCTGGAATTAAAGGAGAGTGCTGAGTGTATGGGGTTGTGCTGCCCTCTAGTGGCACCAAGAAAAATTTAGCTAAAGGAAAGAACAGAGGGAAGAGAGAGGGGTGGAAATAGCCGGAAGATTCGAGTAGGGATAAGGAGTCATAACATACGCCCAGCTCTTCGTCAGTTATTTATTACATATTTTTGTAATGTGTGACTTTTATGTAACTTTTTTCATTTTGAAATAGTTGAAAGAGATTGTTATCTTAGGCAATTTCTCAGTTACTTCTGTATCCAGCAAAAATACTAAACTCAACCCTGGATCTTGAGGCTGACCATGACATTGGGGCAGTCATGTGCCCAGTGTGCCAGGACTGATTGTGGGCACATCGGTAGCCAGATGATCCAGGTTACTGAAAGACAGTCTTACCCCTTTCCATCTATATTCTGGGAAAGAATAGCCTTGGGAGGGGATGGAATTTATTACCTTTGTGTATATGTGACATCATGGATATAACTGTAAGCATGCTTGTACTTTCTTGTCTTGCCAGTTAGCTCAAAGCCTACTTTCTGATTATTCTGCTGACTCTAATCAGAAATGGAATATTTACTTATATGTGGTTATTTGATTATTACTTTTACATATATATGCTACATTAGTGCACAGGATAAATGTGCTTTTCTGTGAAACCTCTGAAAATTAATATCCCCATGTCAATTTACAGTGGTAAAAACAACTTTTAAGGTATTATTAACTGAAATCCAATTATGTTTAATTCCCAAATATCTCCTTTAAACCATCCATCGTTGTTTACTAAGTATATTGATAGGTATTCAGGCAATGAAGGGTGGCTTGCCCTCAGTAACAAGGTTTTGCCAGTAGCAAATGCCTTTCCTGGCACTGCCGCCACACAAACACAAGAAAACTGGAGTTTGACTAAAAATGTAGTTGGTCAAATGAACCTTCGTGCTGACACAAAAAAATGGTTGGATACGTGCTTGCCTTCTTAGATAAACCACAAAGAACTGGACTCACCAGTCTCTCCTTGATTTTGTAATTTAGCCTGAGTGATCCACGAAAGAATTCTACTGGATTGGACAACTGTGTTTTTTTCCTCTTTACTTTTCTTTACAGCATCCCCAGCTAGAAACGCAACATCTTAACATTAAAATTGGCAAGTGCTTCCCTGCCTCAATTAAGAATGAAATATTGTTTAACTATTTTACGAAACAGTACTGTTACTTTAAAAATGCTATTATTGTTTCCTTGTTTTTAGGTATCTGGATGGGAACCAATTTACACTGGTTCCTAAGGAACTCTCTAACTACAAACACTTAACACTTATGTAAGTCATGTATTATATGTGTCTGTCTTTGACTTCTTATTCTCTTTCATGAAAATGGGGATAGCAAGTGGCAGAAGATGTAGTGAACCTTTCAGATAATAGAAATCATTGACAATTTGTTGCTTCCCTCCCTGCACGTTGTAATTCTGGATCACCAGCTACATCTTCTTATGTATCAGTCAAGCAGTGATGTGTCTTAGAAAACGGTCCTCCTGTATGCAAAGTACAAATACAATTAAATGTACGTGTCAGAGAATTACAGTATTGCAGCAAATCGTATACTTCTACTGTTGCTGAATATGGGCTATTTTATGACAAGCCAAGGAGAGACAGAAAACAGTATTTTTATTCCTAACTTTAAGCAGAAGATGGTAGATGGTAATAGTCTTACTAAAAGTATATTATAGATCTAGTTAGTTACATTTGAAATTCTTATATAATAAATAAATTATGAATTAAGTAATGGGCCTCGACTATTAAAATTCATTGTGTAAAATCCGTATTATATATTATTTAAGTAAACTTGACAAAGATGCTGACATTCAGAGTAGAAATTTCAAAATATTGAATTTTTTTTTAGTTTGGTTTGATGTCCTCCTAAAATAACATCTTTTTTTCATTAACGTATGTAAACAAATTTTTTTTACCAATTTTAAGTTTTATATACAAGTACATTTAAGCATACAAAATTTTATTCTATTTATGTGCACAGTATTTTAAAAAATACATAATTTTAGTATATATAATGTCACATTTAGAGTAGACTTGTTGGTAATTGATAAAACTCACAAAACAAAATATAGCAATGATAGTGGATATAAAGGAAAATACTTCATTAATTTCAATCTATCTGATTTTAGAGTAAATATGACTGGCTTAGGAAGCAGATTTCTAGTACACCTATAATAAAGAAGTTTATTCCTACTTAGTGAATTCTAGAAACCTAGGTAGTAGAAAATGTTACATTTCTCAAGCAAACTTTATAATAAACTAAGCAGGCGGAAGTTAGTTAAAATGATGTTGATTATTTTCAACGTTTCTTAAAAGTATGAGAAAATCAAACACTTTTGCAGAAAGTATATAGGACTATTTAAATGACAAATGATTAAATTAACAAAAAAAAGAGACTATCCTCTAAGATGTCTTGTTCCGCTTCTAGTTATTTATTTAATAGCATCAAGAAGTGATTATATACATTTTGTTCTGTTAAATAAAGCATTAAATTGCTCTAATTTCCAAAGGGTCACTTCATCAGAATTAGGTCATTTGTGGGACAGCTTGTGATTATTTAAAAACAATTTGGAAATGAAAAATGAGAATTGGTAGATCTACAAATGAGTTTACCAAAGAGTCATTATACAACCATAGGCAAGTAACTTTTGCTTATATATATATATATGCTTTTAAGATTTAGGTATAGTACTTCAGCAGTTAAGAAGATAGATATTAAAGCTTCTGTAACACTCCTACCATTTTTACAATTTTATTGGTCCATTTTACTGATGTTTTGGTACTTTAATAAAGGAAGGAATAATCAGCTTTCCTGACCTTTTATTGATTCACATATTTTGCTTCAGAATAATTTAGTGAATATAAGTACACACACATAAATGAACATAAATTATGACCTATAATTTGCCATTTATTCATGACTCGTTTATTTATATATTTGGCATTTTGCTTTAAAAAAATATTAGTGCATAGATGCATATTTCCTAACATGTGTGTCACATTGTCATATATATTTTTCCTAAAGTTTTAAAAAACATTTTCTAAAGTAAAATGCAAAAATCGTGTATATTATATACAA
>NW_006441953.1:22031328-22046714 GCF_000325575.1 Pteropus alecto | reverse complement strand
TATATATACTATTATTTTATATATATCACATAAACTATATATATAAGAAAAACAAGATCAAGTTCCCTGATTATAAATTACAACCCAAATGCAAAGTGCTCATAAATAGCCATTTAGCATTGGTAAAAAATCCACATCTCTCATTTACTTATCATTCATTAAACGGATGTTTACTTAGGACCTACTATGTGCTGGTGACTTTGTCAAGGGCAAAATGTTTAATTATGGTGCTTTTTCAATTATGGCATTGTGAATGTCATTAAATGAGGGATTCTTTCAGTTATCAAATGTGGCTGTGTGTATTAGTGAGCATTATGTCTTTATGAAAATAGAGTGTGTGTAACTGGTGGAACCTTCAAGAACAAAGGCTTATGTCTCACCCAAAACATGTGTCTGTGGTAAATGGCCTCCACATGTCTTCACTCTGGGACCGGCAATAGGCGCTGGGTCTGGGGGACATCACAGTCTTGCAGAGGAAAAAGAAGAAGAAAATGGGAAAAGTGAGCTCACTCTCAAGCCTTTATTCTGAAGTGAAATGGCTCCAGGGCCCACACTTTACTGGCCCAAATTATATACTAAAATAATAGTATATAATTCCCACAGCCCGGGGCAGCACAATAGTTCAGAGTAACATCACTGTCTGCCCCAGAGGGTTGCTCGATGTTTCGTTATTTTTAGATGAAAGATGACTGCTAACAAGGCTGCTATGAACAAAAAGACCTTCTCTCTCTATGAATCACTAACATTTCAACTTCTGTGGTGACATTAGACTTTGTTTTCTTCTTTTTCTCTTTTAGAGACTTAAGTAACAACCGGATAAGCACTCTTTCTAACCAGAGCTTCAGCAACATGACCCAGCTCCTCACCTTGTGAGTACAAAAGTGTGGTACCGAGCTTTTATTAATTCACTGGACAAAATGCGTTTTCTGTGTCTTGGACCTTCCTGGTAAACAAGACAGATGAAGTCTCTGCCTTCAAGGAATGTACATACTTTTTGGGAGAAAAAGACAAATAAAACCTCAGTAAGCCAAAAAATACGGACATTGCATAAGAGTGTTGGGTTCTATAAAAGGAACAAGAATAATGTATGTTTGCAGTGGGGTTAGGAGAGAGCCTTAAGCAGACTTCTGGGGAAAGTCACTTAGAGAAGGCATGGTTGAGGCGTCAGCATCCAGAAGGGGTATTCTGGACTGCGTTTACGAAACAAATGCATTGTATTAGTGAAACAACACAAATATTTTTTTAAATATTATGCATCGATATTCTCAAATTATAAGATGTTAAAATAACCCTTTTAAAACCGCTTTATTTAAAAAAATGACATTTGGCCACTTTGTGATACTTGAGTAAAACAAATTGGCTTGTGTGTGCTTTCAGAATTCTTAGTTACAACCGTCTGAGATGTATTCCTCCTCAAACCTTCGATGGATTGAAATCTCTTCGATTACTGTAAGCATCTAATGTTCAACGAAATACCTTTTTTTCTCCCTCAAGGATTGAGTTTTTGGTTGTCCGTTTAATGATTCAACTGCTTTGTTGATTCTTGAGTGTTTTTGAATATATACTTTAGGGTTCACTACAGATTTGGAAATAGGAGAATTATGTCTTATTGCCTCATTGTTTAAGAGCTTGTGATTCGGAGAATATAAGTTTCTGTGATACTTGTTGAAGTTGTTTATTTGATACTATATAATATTTAGGTGTATGTTTTATATAGATATAACTAATTTTGAAAGAAATGTAATTTCTGTACAGATTATATAATATATAAACTTCGTATGAAATAAAACAGGATCCTCAGTCCCAAGAGCCTCCCCTAGAATTTACCGTTAAACAGTTTGATGTTCTCTTCTGCCCTTCCTTTGTATGCATTTGCGTTTATATCATGACATATGTATGCCCCTGGCTTTGTAAATTTTTAAAACCATAAAGAGGATTTGTTCTTGTTCTGCCACATCTTTACTATCATTTGTTTTACTTCCAAATTTTTGTTACTCTGTGCAGCAGTTTTAAAGAACATCCTACACATTTTGTCTTGGTGCAAACGTGCTAGCGTTTCAGCAGTGATTTGTGGTGGGAAGCTACTGTCAAAAATATTGAAAGAATACCAGAAATAACCATCGAGTTGTCCTTTAAACAAGATTCTGCCAATTTAGGAATTTATTTTTCCCACCAAGTATTTAATACAGTACCTGTTTTAAAACACTCCTGCAAATATTGAATATTATTAATGCTTTCGGTTTTGTCATGTGACAGATGGAACATTATTTTCCATGTCTATTAATTGGCAATTCCGATTACTAGAGCATTTGAGTATATTTTATTTGTTTATTGAGCATTTGTGTTGTTTAATCTATGAGCCTGATCATATCTTTTCCCATTTTCTATTGGATACTTTGTCTTTTTCTTATTAACATAAATATCTTTATGTATGTATTACTTGACTCAAAGTTTGAAGGTCTTTTCACAAAGGAATTATTCCTTGTATCTTATATATGTTGCAAATATTTCCCATCCAGTTCCTTATATGTAATCTTCTATATTATGAATATATTTTAGATAGTCAAAAATTTGTCACTCCTTTTCATTATGGTTTCTAAGTTTTATATAGTGGTTTTGAAAGCTTTCTCTGTCCCATATTTATAAAAAAAAAAAAGAGAGAAAGAGCTCTTCTGTATTTTCTTTTACTACGTTTGTTTTATTTTTGCATTTAACTCTTTGATCTAGAATTTATTTTATGTATATGATGTGAGGTAGCAACTAACTTTTTGTTTTCCGAAATAAATCCCCACTTGTACCAAAACTGTTTATTGACTAGAACATCTTGGCTGCACTGATTTAAAATGCTTATTATAAACTGAAGTTTCATACATGCATGGGAATTTTTCTGAACTTTCTGAATTATAGGAAATTTAATTTTGCATTTTCTTGCTCTTAGCTCTTTACATGGAAATGACATTTCTGTTGTGCCTGAAGGTGCTTTCAATGATCTTTCTGCGTTGTCACACCTGTGAGTACCTAGTTCACATTGTGGTTTTAGTGTCAAACTATCCTCGGCCAGTGGGTTTGAAACATATCGTCCTCTGCTGCCCTCTTTATTGTCACATCATAAGATGTGATTGGTTCCATCTTTAAAAATAAGGTCAAGATTTTTAATATAGATATGGTGGTCTCTACAGTATAGCCTGAATTTATTCTTCTGGCCATTCCTTCCCATTAGTTGAATTTTCTTTGCTTAGCTAAAAGTCTCTTCTTACAAATGTGGTGTCCCTGACTTCCTAGTAGTCTACACCTTATCTCTCGATGTTCTCTGATTCCAGAATTGGCTCTGCCCAAATCCAGCTTTTCTAAGTCACATTCCCAAGTACCACCTCTTCCATGAAGCCTTTCTTGATTTGCTCAAGCTGGATTCATTTATTTAGCAGATTTACTCAGCATCGACTATGGCACCATGCAAAAGTAGATTAGACAGAGTTCAAGACTTTATAGTGTGGTAGAGGGAAACAGTCAAACTCTCATCTTGAGTGAAATGTTTTTCTTTCGTATTCTCTCTCTCATGTAGCCTGTTTGTATCTCCAAACTGCCTGGAAGTACAATAAAACAATTAAAAAATATGTGATAAATTGGGTCCAAAAATCTCAGTTAGGTCAAATTCCATTATTACATGATTTGCAGTTCTATTATTAAGACCATGGCAGAGCTAGAAGGAAGTTCAGGGAACAATCCTAGAACCCAGAGCCTTCTTACGTCAGGCTGACTTTGGTGTCACCTGGTGGCAGTTATCTGCTTTGACTTAAATTCAATGTCAGTTGGCTCTCAGTTTTCCCAAGGAGCTTGCCTTCCATATTCGCTCTTGGCTTTGCCCTCCCCTTTAAAACGCACCAAACCCCAAGAAGATAAGACATTTAGAAAATTGGGAAAGGGGGATGGGCAGAGAATAGCAGCTAATAGTCAATCGTGCTGTATCTGAATTTGCCTTATGGGGGCTGTGTGATCAATGCAGGATTTCACACATCTGACTGGTGCTTACGGTTAATATTCCTTCTACTAAACTGTTAGGTTCCAGGAGGCGAGACCTCCATCTTTTCATATTTGAGCCCCAGCACCTACCTCAAAGTCAATGTCAGGGCCAGTCCTCTAAAAGCTCCAGGGATGTCATTTGCCTGAGATACACTGTTAATTAAACCAGAAGTTCAGGGCTGCAAGACTGATACTATCTGGCAGAGACTGCAGCATAAAGAAGGATGTGGCCATCCATCCGCCAGTGTTAGGGCGATGAGTCACGAAAGGCTGCATGGGAAAGGTGTTGCTTGAACTAAATAGAACTCCCTTTATCTGACCAATCCCACTAACAGTGAAAGTAATCTGAATCTTCTTTGTCATGTATCCTATTTGGTCATGTATTCCATTTATGCATTTGTCTTTTACTCCTCAGGTTATAAAAAGCCCTACCCTATTCACATTTTCCACTGTGCCCCCTGACATAATAAGGACCAAGTAAATGTCAGTAAAAATGAGATCAAATTACTCAAAGACATAATTTTGCTCATTTTTAATTTAGAAGAAGGGTTAGAATCTGGCATATATATGGGAATAAAATTTACTACGCTCCAATTCTTGGTTAGAGTTGGGCATTAAAACTACTACAATATAAAGTATTACTGTTTTATAAACCTATTTGGGGGGTTTTCTAATAGACGAGTAAGACTGGTATTGCCTTAACTGTAGACCTAAAAACATTACTAATCTGATGTTAATTATAAATTAGAATTAATCAGTTTTTAAATACCACTTTATGTATTCCTTGCGCTCAGATGTGGCAGTTTTACGAACCCATAGGTTAACTTCTTTGACCTCAGTTTCTTAATCTGTAAAATGGGTTAATAATATTGCCCTCAGAAGGTTGCTCTTTTGCATAAAATGAGGTAATTCATGTAAATAAATGGCTTAGCATGGTTCTTGCATATTGTAATGATGTAATAAGTGTTAACTATTATCTTGAGTACTTTCCCTATTGCTACTACTGCTTGTGTGAATAGGAACCAAAGTTCTAAAATGAAAGACCTTGTAAAGGGACAGACATCCAGTGACAGTCTAAATCAGCTCAGCGAGCTAACTGTGCATCTTTATTACCTCGCGCTCTTTCTTAGCTTTGCCCTTTGTACTTACTGGATCTTTTCACTCTGAAACATTCTTCTCAGCCTATCTTCTCCCACTATCTAAATGCTTAGAGATTTTTAGCCACCAGTCCCCCCTCTTTTCACAGCCATCGTGTAAATTCTTCTAGGAGAGCACTTCTAAGTGAAATCCATTTGCACATATGAGTATACGTTAATCTCCTTTGTAGAGGAGTCTTCCTGTGTAGCAGTTAAAAATAACCTGGTTTTCATGTCTGGGTCCCCAGAATCTGCCGTAGTGATAGACTTCTCATTAAATAGTTGGTGAATGAAGGGAAGTGTTAATCTGCACTGAGAGTGTGCTTACATCCAATATAAACCTGTCCCTGCAAATATAAGACGACCTTTTTAATTCCGATAAGTGTGTGAACACTAGTAACAACTCACTTAATCTCAGTTGCACTAATTCAGGAAAATGGATAATCCCAATGTCTCCATTTTCTCTGAAATTGTTTTCACTAATAAATCCACAGAGATTTTCTACTGAGCATCGTTTGGAGTTATGTTCCCTTAGGAAATAACCATAATCTCATACGTGTGTGTGTATGTGTGTGTGTGTGTGTGCACACGATGTGCTTTTTGGTGGTGTTTTCCAGAGCAATTGGAGCCAACCCTCTCTACTGCGACTGTAACATGCAATGGTTATCGGACTGGGTGAAGTCAGAATATAAAGAACCGGGAATCGCTCGTTGTGCTGGTCCCGGAGAAATGGCAGATAAACTGTTACTCACAACTCCCTCCAAAAAATTTACATGTCAAGGTAAGGTTTTTAATTATTCATATTTCTGTCAATAACAATTCACTGTATTAATTTCAAAAGAAAAACAATAATAATTTGCCACTGGACCTCAAAGGTATAGACGAAAAGCGCCAGTAACTAATTGCTGTTTCCACCTGTGCTTGGACGAGACAGGGCACTTAGTTACCTGAGTCATGAATTACTCAGGAGCCCGAGTAATGAAGTAGGCTGTTCAAATAAATTGCAGAAATAGTCTACTGGAAATGACTAAGTTTTCTTGAAAACGCATGAAGAATAGAGTACACGATTTCTGGAAATTCTTCTTATAGCCTCTAACAAGTGAAATATTTTGCTTTTGCCTCATCTGAACATGTGCCCTGCTCCTAGGGCTGCCAGGGCCCTGTGGCTTCCTGCTGCCAGGTAAGGAGACATGAGCCCTCCCGCGTGTCGGGCCAAACCTTCCGACCTGCCTCGTGTGCTGCCATCGTCCTGTGTTAGCGTGGCTCTTTCTTCTTTGTTTGTTTCCTCTTTTCCCCTTCTTCGTTTTTTTGTACTTGTGAATTCAAAATAGTGTCTTAGAAACGAATATTTTCTTCTCTTATTACAAGTGCAATATATGCCTAACATAGAAAAGGTAAAGAATAGGAAAATAGAAACCATAAGAACCATTTTATTTCTGCAAGAACTAAAATGATTATCATTAATCACAATACCTAGAGATGAGCGCTGTTAAATTTGTTTTGTCTGTCTATCCACCGTTACTAATCAAATGTATGAATTTAAGTTAATTACCAAAAGTGAGATAGAAGGTTTCTGTTATTCTTAATTTGTAGATTTTCAAGAGGGCCATTCATGTTTATGAAACATATTTTATGAACAAAACTAAATCCTAGGTAGCATGGAGCATAGACAAGTTTATGCTATGGTCTTGCCTTCCAAGGCTTGCAAACCTAGCTGAAAACGTAAGCTTGCAACATTTGGACATTTACGTAGGAAAAACGCATTTAAGGAGATAATGTCGTGAAGTGGAACCATGGCCTGAGTGCTGAAGCCCAGCCCATATTAGCCTGGGCTAAATGCCAGCTTTACTTTTCAATAGTTATGTAACTTTAGTTTAATAGTTTAGCCAGTCTGTGCCTCAGTTTCCTCATATGTAAGCAGCGACAATGATAGACAATAATACCTAAAAGGGTTTTGTTGGATGAGTTTTATATGTGGAATCCAAAAAAAAAAAAAAGTTGATTTTCTAGAAACAAAGAACAGAAAGGTAGTTACTAGTGAATTTTAAATGTTATTTAAATTTAAATGTAAACAGAACAGTTGCTACAACAGGGCCTGGGATAAAGGGAAAATGGGGAGCTGTAGGTTAAAGGGTTCAAGCTTTCAGTTACAAGAAAAAGCTCTGAGGACGGCATGTACAGCATGGTGGCTTAAGTTAATACGGTATCGTGTCCTTGAAATTTGCTAAGAGTAGATCTTGAACGTTTTCATGATACCCAGAAGTTAGCTGTGTGAGAGGACAGATGTGTTAATCTTGGCGATCATTCCACTATATATATATATCTCAAATCATCGCTTAAAATTTATACCATTGTATTTGTCAACTATTCCTCAATAAAGTTGGAAAAGATTAGTTGAATGAATATATGTAAAACATGTTACCTTACACACTGGAGCACTCACTCTAGGTTAACTATTAATTTTATTATTATAACTTTTCGAAACCCAACAAAAATGATGTGGGATTCTGTACGATTTATTGGTTAAAGAAAGAATTTTCAAAAACCGTATTCTCTCCAAACATTTTGAACCTGGCATCTAATGCTTTTTTCCATAACTATAAATGGTAGCAAAATGTCATTTGTGGTGCATTGTAAAGTTTGACATTTTAAAACAAAACTCTTCCATTATTTTTTAAAATGTATTTGGTGGAATCTAAATATAACAGCTAATTTTAAAAGAGACAAAAACAAGATTCCCTTTAATATTTTACACTGTCCTTTTTCCTTGAACTTCTGTTTTTCTCCTTAAATTTCTATTTCCAGTACCTCAGAGAAACATATCGTTCTTTGTTACAAAAAATGTATATATCATTTGAATTTTAAAAATTTCCTGCCGTCAAAAATCTGTGTGTTTTAAAATTTTTCTTTGAATTGAATCAGTTTCATTAATTCTCAAATATTGATTGGGACACCACTGCTAGTGAACAGCGTAATTATTTATGTACATTTTAACATTTTTACTAAAAATTGAAAGTAGAATTTTATTGGAAATGCCTCTCTGGGATAATGTGCATTGATTGCAAGAGGCTTTGCAAATAACCAGTATTTTAAAGTGTTCTTTTATGACCTAAGATGTTTCCTTGGAGCGGTGCCCCACGGTGAATGTCTGGTGGTAGACTGAGAGGAACACCATTCTTTGTAAAGTCATGTGATTGTCAAAAGGAAGGAGAAACTGGCAAAAAAGTTTAGTCCTAAGCATGGTAGTAGGCAGGATGGTTTTAGAGAGATTGTGTGGGGAATTTGAGAAACTGCAAATTGATTCTATTACACGTCTCTGTGCCCAAGAATGCACTCACTCCATTTTGAAAAATGCTAGTGATTATCTATATTTCTGAAAGGTCAGAGTTCTCTGGAGTTTTTAAAAAATATTTTATGATAACGCAAATTTGAGAAAAGCTACATACTTATATTCCATTCTTAGTGCATCCTAGTTCGCATTAATTTATTAAATGTTCCCAGAATCCAAACGCGTGCATGCATACGCGCACACTTATATACATAAATATCTTTTTAACTCAAGATTTGTCGGAGTCAGTCCTGCCCTATAGAACTTTCTGCAGTAACGGTGACTGCTCGGTATCTGCAGTCTCCACTATGGGAGCCACTAGCTACGTGTTGTTGTTGAGCACTTAAAACTTGTCAAATGCAACTGGGGAACTGAATTTTAAATTTTATGTAAATTTAAATGTAAGTAGAACAGTCGCCACCAGGGCTCAGAGGAATCACGTGGAGGTTGGACGGCGGTGAAAGGTCCAGTGCTGTAGATGCGTCTACGCCAGCTGTTTGGACAAGCGGGCAGGTGTGAAGACGGTGCTGCAGGTGGGCAGAAGCGCAGACACAGAGGGCGCTGGAGGGAAGGGCAGGACTGTGCCAGGAAGTGGGTGTGATGACACTTGCTAATTGACAGATGGTGGCAGGCCCTAGATCTCTCAGCTCAGTGGTGGCAGTTTAGCTTCATATTCTCTGAGTTACCAAAGCAACAGATTACATCTATTTCAAGGTGTACCCTAAACCGGATAGCAAGCCGCATGGGCGTAAGCCAGCGGGCAAGCAGTATAGACATTCGGAACTCAACAAATGTAATGTAGTTGCATTTAGCAGACTTTAGGATTGAGGACTCAGTTTCTCTATACCTTAGTATAATTTTAGAGTGATGGCAAGTACTGAAACTCATAATGACTCAGCATTTGTCAAATTATTGTGAGATTTCATTATCTTAAGACTCTGCTAGTTTAAGATTTATAACAATTCAGACTGCATCTCTACCAATATTACTACTGCTACTATTACTACTACTAATAGCAATAATATAAAAATAATAATAATGATAACATAATAAAAAGAACAACTAATTTGTATTGAGCAGTTTGCATTGTGTTGAGAATTTTACAGATACTTATCTCTCTTAATTTCTGCATCATTCTTATAGTAGGCACTATTATTTCTCCCCTTGAGAGATGAAATACTGTAATTTAGGGAAATTAAGTAATTAATTCAAAATCTCTCAGCTGCCAAGTGAAGGAGCCAGAAGTAGAACCCTGACTCTCTGACCATAGAGCTTGCCTCTCAAGTTTACTTTCTAATTTTCAATAAAAATATTCTCAAAACAAATTATCAATATAAATGATTGTCACCCTACTATTAAAACATACTTAGGAAATGAAAGTCGTGAACCTCTCTCACACACTTTGCTAGAAATATTTACTTATGATAAATGGCTTGGTATAAAGCAAGTTATCCTAATCTATTAATTAAAATAATTCAGTCCATGAAATCTGAGTATGTGTTTCAGAGCTTACATATCTTATGAGCTTAAAAGCAATAAAATGAAGCTTCTTTAAATATTTACATACTTAGGAAATGAAAGTCGTGAACCTCTCTCATACACTTTGCTAGAAATATTTACTTATAATAAATGGCTTGGTATAAGGCAAGTTATCCTAATCTATTAATTAAAATAATTCATTCTATGAAATCTGAGTACTGTGTTTCAGAGCTTACATACCTTATGAGCTTAAAAGCAATAAAATGAAGCTTCTTTAAATATTTTATAATTTGAGTTTTTTATATTTTAATGTAGCTTTTCCCATAGTCATGCCAGTTTAATGTATTTTATTTTATTTTATTTTATGTGTTTTATTTTTGAAATTACATATTCACAAATCTTAGGATTTATATACTCCTAAAATCTGTAAATATGTAATTTCAAATGACAGCAGGAAGATGAATATTATTTATTTGAAGACATGTTTACATAGCTATATTTAAATATACTTTAAAGGTTTTCTCTGCTAGGAAAGGCTGTGCTATTACTTCGAGTAATTAATTCTTTCAAAACGATTTTCACTCTACAGTTTTTAAAAGTATTTTTTTTGTAGTATAATCTCATAGTTTCAGTGGACAACAGAAATAAAGGAACTGGATAAAATAGATTATCAGCGCATATTTAATTAACACCCAGATTAGAACATTCTTGAGTGGGAAGCAGGTAGTAGTGACTGGTCTTTATAAGCCACATGTCCCATCCTCGTCTTTTAATATCAGATGAAATGAGAATGATTAAGCACTCCACAGTGAAGCAGAGATTTTTGCCCCATCCAGGTTTTCATTGAGAAAGTCAGCATGCAATGCAGAATAGTGCTGATTTCTAATGTTGTTCTCGGTTCGAGAAGATTTAGCTATTCAAACAACTTTTTCATGTTTAAATTGACAGACATTTATTCAACACTTAAATATGCTAAGGAAAGAGCTCTCTAATGGAAATGAACTATATATTCCTTCTTTCATTCAACAAATATTACATGACTTCCTGTTAAGCACCAGGCACAGTTCCAAAGTGCTAAGAACATAACAATAAACAAGGCATAAAAAGCACAACCCTGTCATAATAGTGCTGAGAATCTACTGATAGATAGGTTTGAATAGATAATTCTGAATCAGTATGGAGGTTTAGTGATTGAAAAAAAGAGATATATGATATTAATAATATTCACACCAAATTATGGAATTGCAACTGAAACCCCCAGGTCTGTCAGGCCATCAGAAGATTCTTATAGTGAGTCAAGTGAGTAACTGAGAATGGAGCACAGAAAAGGAGGAGATGCCCCAATGGGCATGTGTCTGGAGAGGCAGGGATATGGTCTCCAGGTACTCAGTTACTTCTCTTGGAAAGGCCAGCTGAAAGGGTCAGAGGCCTCTTTTAGATATCCCAAGATATTCACCAGTTTACCATCACACGGTCGATCTCTTCCTCTAATTTAATATGTTAAAAATCTTCTGGATTCTGCAATCCCTGAGGAAAATTCCACAGCTTTCAGCAATATTTCAACATTGTTAGATTGTCATTTGTCTCAGCAAGATCAACATCCTCCTTTTGGGGGCAGTTCTTAACAAGCTTGAGGTCTTTTGTTTTATGTCAAATTTATTGGTTGGCATTATCTTTAGTCATTAATTAAAGTATGAAGGCAATTAGATAATTTAGCTCAAATTAGAAATAATGAAAAATTCACTAGTTAGATAAGCTTCGAAGTAGTATTTGGAACATTTTTTTTTCTACATTTTCAGATTTAGTATCACTATCACGTAGTTATAACTTTGAAATAACCTTAGCTTTTGAGAATTATGATTTGCCCACTGGCTAAAGCAAATATTCAAATTTGTATATAGTTACTTTCCAAAACACCGTCTTTAAAAAACAAATGGGGATTATTTTTTATTATACTTCTTAAATCTTAAAACACTTAAATTTTTGCCGACATTTATTTTAATAAGTCATGAGAACCACTAATTAATATTCTGTTCTTAAATATTTTACATCCATATTTCTCTGATTCAATAATTCCATAAACTAATTGTTGCTATTTTCTATTTAAATGTGACTCAAGAAATTCATTTTACTGGCCTAAGGTCACGTGTGTATATAGAAAGTGGCCAAGCCAGGTGATCCCAGAGGTGTACCATCCAGCCTTTGTGGTTTTGTTTAACCATTTATATAATGCAGATTTATACCCTCAGTCACCTGGTGACCATTTCCATCCCTCTAGTGAAATCATAGGGATACCGGCATCTTCCATCTTGCCAATTTCAGTGGCTTCTCTTCTCCCTTTTCATCTTAAATAGTGGTGCCCACTGTTCCTTCTCGTACATTCTGTTTGCCTCTTTCTTCATCCCTGTGTTGACACTTCTTACTGACTCTTTAATATTGACATATGTGGTATCCTCTCCATATTAAATGCATTGCTTTCAACTCCATGGCTTCAGATATCTAGCCATGACTACTCTTATGAACTTCAGATTTATATTTTCACTCACTTAGAGAATTCTTCCTTCTTGATGGCTTGCAGAAACTTAAAACACATTTTTTCAAAACATACATTTCCGTTACCCACATCCTCTTATGACTACGTTCCATACTTGATACAAATGTGTCTCTACTACTGAACTACTGAAGTTGTTCTAGAAACTCGAGCATTTCATGGCTTTGAACTCTCAAAACTTAGCCTGGTGTCTGTAGTAGATCCTCAATAAGTATTTGATAAATGAATGTAACAATGATGGAATGTTTAAATATGTGACTGATATTCATGCTTAAGAAATGTAATAACATCATATTAAGTGGAATGCATAATCTTTGATTTTAAATAAAAATCCCCTCTTAATTATGCCCAACCTTAAATATCTCCTACACGTTTTTCTGAGTTGTCTTTGGTGTACCTCTGACTTTTTACAAGAGCAGTGCTAGAAGATTTTGTTATTTGACTTGTGTTTCCAAGGGATGCCAGAAAGAAGGCAGACTCTGGGGTAGAGTTAGAAATTGGTGTCTGGAGCTTTTAGTCATAAATCAAAGTGAGAAACAATTCTCAATGGGTGGCAATGCTGGTGTCAGGTGCATAGCTAGTGATTTGAGTCAAGTAAGCAAGTCTGTCTACAAGCTTTAACAGATTTGAGGTCCGGCGGTTCTTCCATTAAAGATTAAAGTAACTGACAAAGACAAATTGTTAACCAAACTTTCTTCTCAGTTCCCCTTTGAATTATTAAGCTAAACACACCTCCAGTGCAGATAGCTGATGCTCGAAGGCTCTCTCAAATAAGACCAAATCTTAAATCAGTCTAGTTAGCCTGCACTGGCCTCTTTCATTTTAGTGGCAGTAATGAAAACCTATAGTGCTAGTGCTAGATTTATCTTCTCCGTGACACACATCTTATGAGGGCCAATATTTTGGCAATCATTTAGCATTTCTTGGAACCAGTCAGCTTTGGGAAGGAGGAAAGATCGAAGATCGGCAAAGTTGTATCAGCAAGCAGGCTGTAGTTTCTTACCAAGTAGCTATGCAAGAGGAAAAGAGACTCTCTCCTCGTCAGTGGCGTACAGTTATTTCTGGTGGTTTCCATACCGTATTTAAAAATCAAAGTTGCACTCCTTAAAAGTGTAAAACCATTAACTCTGGGTGGGTATTGTTACCCACTGGGTAATTATCTTTTGGTGTACCCACTTCTGTTCCCCCAAGGTTTTGATGATAACAGCCCCTACAGCTTCCCCAAATGTCAGCGATTCCTGGCATAGACAGAAGGTACTTAGTGAACCTGCGATGAATGAATAAATGGCAAGCTCTAATGTGCCTTTGTCTGTGTTAAATTTGGGTAAATTTGGGTATTTCTCCTTTTAGGTGAATCAGTTATATCCCTCCAACTTCCACCCATCACCTTAGCTTCTTTGGAAGTCGAGGAAAGAGTTTCCAAATTCACTGTGGCTTCTGTGCTTGTTCTCACTGTATGACATATTCAACATCCATTAGTATCTCATTTAATACTGAAAACAACCCATTGAGATGGCTGCTATTATTCTCCTAACTCCACACACTTAAGTTACAAATCTAGGTTACTAACTTGGGGTGATGGACTTCAGATTTGCTCTCTGAGATTGCTATGCATTGTGCTCATGCCCATTTCTGAACATCTTCTCTTCATCTGGGACTGACCAAGTGTGAAAATCCTACAAGTGCCGGTTTGCTTCTAGAGAGCTGTGCTATCTCTTATACCATTTCATTATGACTTTTTTTTAGCATGTCCATTTAACTCTGATACCATTACTTTATTGTAGAAACAGAGGAATTATATAATTCCCTTTGAATAAGAACTTTGCAGGAAGGGATCTCATAGAAAGTGTCCTGGGTGAAAAATGAATCGCAAATTGATGACAAGCAGGTGATGAAAGATAGTTTCAGAAGAGGAGCAAAATATGGGTGGGAAGTGAATGAGAGAACCAGATACAAGGGATAGTTAACCCTAGAACAACATGAGTTTGAACCGCATGGGCCCACCTATGCCTGGAATTTTTCCTATAAATACCTGTACTGTTTTCATCCATGGTTGGGAGTCTGAGGATGCAGAGGGCAGACTGCATTGATCTGTGCCATTTTAAATAGGGGACTTGAGTGTCTGCAGATTGTGCTATTATCTGAAAATCCTGCAACCAATCCCCTGAGGTTACTGAAGGACAATTTAAGTTTTGGGGGAGTCAGAAGTTATATGTGGATTTTCAACTGTTGGGGATCAGCACCCCTAATGTTACCGAGTTCTTCAAGGGTCAGCTGTCGTTCTGAAGGGCTAAAGTATAGAAATAAGAAGGTTTAGATAAACCACTAGACATAAAAACCACATTATAAGAAGGATGTTCAATTAGATGTAATTACAATCTAAATAAAGTAGAAAAGGGGATTATAGTATTCTGAGACATTTGGACATATCGGGATGCTGCTATTTGGAATTTATACAACTTATAAATATCTTTTGAATTACCATTCACTCATACTTGGGTACTAGAAATAATAAATTATCATCAAAGAATTGACAGTAAAAGGATTTGAATAGAGGAGAAGCAAATAGAATGGTAGCTGTTGTAGTCAACTTTATCATCCTGAAGGAATTAGAATTCAGTGTTTTGCTGTATATTCCCAATCTTGATGTCACCAAGACAGTCTAGGTTTAAGCCGTTTTCAGAAGAGGCCCATCTACATGGGAAAGCTTTTTTTTTATTTTGCTTTCTTTACCTAAATTGAATATATACAAGGAGGCAATGATCTCCCTTCATATTCGTATAAGAAGTCACAGACACTGAAAATAATTGAACAGAATTAGCTCTATTTGGTCCTGGAAAAAAGTGGAGAAATTAGATAGTGCTTATTAATC
>NW_006441953.1:22029188-22031286 GCF_000325575.1 Pteropus alecto | reverse complement strand
TGATAAGAACTATTTTCGCCTGGCAATTTTGTTACCTGCATACTCTACTAAATCTCAAAATCTATGGATATATCTAGTTCTTTTTTTTTCCTAAAACAATCTCTAGCTTCTCATTCAAATAATCAAACATAATTTTTGAAAAATGTCACATTCCATAGAATAAACTTAGAAACTGTCAACCCTGAACCCCTCTGTTCAAACCGCAGTCTCACAAGGTTGAAAACACAGAAACAGACAAAAGACAGTTTTTCTCAAGGTCTTGGTAAGTGGCCAGATGAGTGTTTACAGTCCTTGCATTTGCTGACGTGCTGGTTTGCTGCTGTCCGTTCTTAGCTGCTTTATCCTACGCCTTTGATCAAAATCAGATTCTTGTTGTGTTCTAGCCTAGCTAAGGGATCCATTACCAGTTAGGTATTTCCTTTTCTATTGATGATTCTAAGCATGATAACTTTAGCTAATACAAAGTCATGTATTGTGGAGTATTAATTTAAACGACTTTAACTGCCACCATTCATTTCTCTCCAGTGAATAGCTAGATTTTTGTCCTTAATTGATAAATAAATTGGGAGGGGGATGAGAAATTAAATTTCTATGAGAATCGCTTCAGCGTTAATCCCAGCAATTTTGCAGCTGTAATTTGATATAGAGACCGAATTATTTATTCTGGTACCAAGAAAAAGTGAAGGGGACATTGCCAAGGCCTCCCTTAGTGACACAATCCTTCCCATGAACATAATCATCCCCAGAACTGTCATCTATTTCAAATGATTAAAGAAAGAAGAATCTGTATGTAGATATATTTCAGGGTTTTTTGTTAATAGAAAACACTGAACATAACAGAGCACTATCCTCATTTTGATTTTTACTGCAAAACCATTATATGAATATGTCGGGTACTTCCCGGGATGAGGAAATACTTAGGTATGAAGAGTTTTTATGGCCTCCATGTTAACTCGCATTCCCTTTCATACATGAGTTTCTGTCAGTAGACTAAAAACTCAGAAACGTAAACTCTAATCTGTAAAAAATTTGATGAAAGGTAGTTATATGAGCAGAAGTCATACAAGCATTTGGGTGGAGGCATCTTAGAAGGTCAGAGCAGTGATGATGGAGGGAAAACATGTCACACAATTGACAGATAACTTTGCCAGAAGTGAAGTTTGATGAAACAAGCAATTGGAATTATCACTGCTGTTTCAATGAAGCTAAAGTACCACGGAGAGACTGGTGATAATGGCACCATAATTAATGCTTATGTTATGAAATATTTGTATTTTATATGTAAAGATGTCACTCTGGCAGAGTGTCCTCATGAGACAGCTGCTAAAAGGCGGTCTAGTGAGCTCTCACGATGCAAAAAGCAGCGTCAGTGGAACATAATTCTGTTGAGGACGGTATAATTTCTACATTGTTAGCCATTTACGGAATAAATATATGCAACCAAAGGAAAATGGCTGTCGCCGAATCTGTTTTTAAGCCAAACCTTTTATGGGTCATGAGTTTTTTAAAATGCGTATCCCAAAAAGTGGTATTGCAAGTGGAGGTAGTTTCAATGGTATGTCTTTCTGGGAGAAGATAGAGAGATTTCGCCCATCACATGCCTGTGCTAATGTGCTAACACACGTTCCCAAATGAATGTGAGGGGGAACATAATGAGATTACATTTCCGGTTTATTTCTATATGCATAAAAAGGGCACCATTTTGTATCTCCCACATGAAAATAACACTACTGAACTAATATTATCACGGCAGTTGCATACTATTACATATTTAACCAGTAAATGTATATTTTAACCGATGAATTTTTACCTATTTATAAAACTCACCCACTCATCTCCCAACACACACACACACACACACACACGCACGCGCACACGCACACGCACGAGTCCTCTTTGGGATGGTTGACATGTATTTCCATGACAGCTGGCTGAGTTTAAGGTGTAAGCAGTGGTCCTGGAACTCACCCACAAGCTAGTTGACCCATGAGGAGACTGACTCTGTGACACTGGCATTATTAACATCAGATACTAAGCACCTAAGGTCATCACCCAGAGCCCCACTCTGATGTTAATGTCCCCGCAGTCCATGTCAACA
>NW_006441953.1:21974822-22028959 GCF_000325575.1 Pteropus alecto | reverse complement strand
AACATAATCATCCCCAGAACTGTCATCTATTTCAAATGATTAAAGAAAGAAGAATCTGTATGTAGATATATTTCAGGGTTTTTTGTTAATAGAAAACACTGAACATAACAGAGCACTATCCTCATTTTGATTTTTACTGCAAAACCATTATATGAATATGTCGGGTACTTCCCGGGATGAGGAAATACTTAGGTATGAAGAGTTTTTATGGCCTCCATGTTAACTCGCATTACCTTTCATACATGAGTTTCTGTCAGTAGACTAAAAACTCAGAAACGTAAACTCTAATCTGTAAAAAATTTGATGAAAGGTAGTTATATGAGCAGAAGTCATACAAGCATTTGGGTGGAGGCATCTTAGAAGGTCAGAGCAGTGATGATGGAGGGAAAACATGTCACACAATTGACAGATAACTTTGCCAGAAGTGAAGTTTGATGAAACAAGCAATTGGAATTATCACTGCTGTTTCAATGAAGCTAAAGTACCACGGAGAGACTGGTGATAATGGCACCATAATTAATGCTTATGTTATGAAATATTTGTATTTTATATGTAAAGATGTCACTCTGGCAGAGTGTCCTCATGAGACAGCTGCTAAAAGGCGGTCTAGTGAGCTCTCACGATGCAAAAAGCAGCGTCAGTGGAACATAATTCTGTTGAGGACGGTATAATTTCTACATTGTTAGCCATTTACGGAATAAATATATGCAACCAAAGGAAAATGGCTGTCGCCGAATCTGTTTTTAAGCCAAACCTTTTATGGGTCATGAGTTTTTTAAAATGCGTATCCCAAAAAGTGGTATTGCAAGTGGAGGTAGTTTCAATGGTATGTCTTTCTGGGAGAAGATAGAGAGATTTCGCCCATCACATGCCTGTGCTAATGTGCTAACACACGTTCCCAAATGAATGTGAGGGGGAACATAATGAGATTACATTTCCGGTTTATTTCTATATGCATAAAAAGGGCACCATTTTGTATCTCCCACATGAAAATAACACTACTGAACTAATATTATCACGGCAGTTGCATACTATTACATATTTAACCAGTAAATGTATATTTTAACCGATGAATTTTTACCTATTTATAAAACTCACCCACTCATCTCCCAACACACACACACACACACACACACGCACGCGCACACGCACACGCACGAGTCCTCTTTGGGATGGTTGACATGTATTTCCATGACAGCTGGCTGAGTTTAAGGTGTAAGCAGTGGTCCTGGAACTCACCCACAAGCTAGTTGACCCATGAGGAGACTGACTCTGTGACACTGGCATTATTAACATCAGATACTAAGCACCTAAGGTCATCACCCAGAGCCCCACTCTGATGTTAATGTCCCCGCAGTCCCTGTCAACATGACAGCCTCCTGTTGGGTTCTCGAACACAATATGATGATCCTGATTTCTGGTTTTGTCGTGGAAGAGAAACACATACAGATATGTGACCAATAATAATTTTTACATAAAATGTACTGTGACAGTAAGGCGTTGGAATAACTTTAACAGAATTAAACATAGGAAGCCTCATTTTCTCATTCTGTCGATGAATTTGTAGGTCCCGTGGATGTCAGTATTCTAGCTAAATGCAACCCCTGCCTATCAAACCCATGTAAGAACGACGGCACCTGTAACAACGACCCAGTGGAGTTCTACCGCTGCACCTGCCCGTACGGTTTCAAGGTAAGTAGGAGCTGTTGTGGGACCCGTTATATGCATCCCTCGCTTTCTTTGGTGGGCCCACGTTATTTTATTGTGCTGACAACTTCTTTACACTCGACTCTACTTGGCCACTCCTTTTCCAGGGGCAGGACTGCGATGTCCCAATTCACGCATGCATCAGTAACCCATGTAAACATGGAGGAACGTGCCACTTAAAAGAAGGAGAAAAAGATGGATTCTGGTAGGTCATTAGTCTGTAATCTTCTGTGTCTGAAATAGTGGAGCAAGTATAACTAAGCACACATGCATTTCCTTTTCTAAATCCAGGGACATTATTTTCAAGAGAATGCCAGAAATCTGTTCATAGGGACAATATGTATTAGTTTCTCTCTGAGATATTGCAATGTAAAAACAAACGGAGTCATTGCAGTATTCTTAGCTCAGGATGCTACAAAATCAGGAAATTTAAACACACACATGCACACATTAGGATTAATCAAGTCAGGTTAGGTCAAGACAAAGTAATGGCTCTATTATGCTAATTAATAGTCAACTAGCCTCCTACTGCAAGTCATATATTCATCTGTTGTTTGTGTATTGCTTTAAAGACAGTGTGTAATGATAAGATGTAGGTCCCAGTGAAAGAGAAAATTAATGATTCATTTCCAACCCACAATATGAGTAGACAAACATGCTGTGAACATTTTTAATCTGGAGTTATTTAATCATACAGTACAATTACTTCAGATGTACTTCATGAATTATGAATAGACTTCTTATAATGACACTAATAATTTCACATAAGAATGCTAATGTACTACTAAAGCTTGTTAGAAATATCACTTTGTATAATAAATATGCTTCATTTCTGCATTCTGTTATGAAATTTTCTCTTTTACATCAGGACTTTTCAAGGATTATTCTGATGCCTATCAAGATTAAGTGTACAATGTTTTATGCCAGTGAAAAAATTTGCATTTGTTGAGACTTAAAGAGAACATTCACATTTTATAATTGCAAGGAAGACTAAATTTTATTTCAGATTTCTTTTTTTGTTTTGAGACATAAAGAAAATTACACATAAGGTAGTAGTGTTGTAATGTTTTAAAATCAAAACCAGTTTCTCCTCACTTATAAGCAAAGAGGCGTGAATTATTTTATTAGAGTACAATTTAGGATTAAGATTACAAGGGCTGTAGAGTGAACTTTGCTTGTGTTTTGAACCAGCAAATATATTGTATTTATTGCCATATAGGATCATGGAGCCATTTGCCATCTTGTAGCCAGTATAAATTTATTTCACAAATTCTTTCTGATTTGGGGGATATTACCTTAAATTGATGCTTACAACATGTCATTTAAAAGCATTTTGAAAAGCAAATTCTTATAGTTAAACTTCTCTAATTGATGAGTGTTATTTAGTTTTTTTTATTTTTTTCAATATTTAGACCATATGGTTTTAAAATGCAGGGAGTTTTTTTTTGTTTTTTTGTTTTTTGTTTTTTTGCCTTTTTTTTCCCCTTGGCATTCAGGTGTATTTGTGCTGATGGATTTGAAGGAGAAAATTGCGAAGTCAATGTTGATGACTGTGAGGACAATGACTGTGAAAATAATTCTACCTGTGTTGATGGAATCAATAACTACACGTGCCTTTGCCCACCTGAATACACAGGTAGGAAGAATAGAAAATGCTCTGCCATCAATCTGTGTATCTGAAAGCATCATCCTGCTGCATATGTTTAGTAAACCATTTTATTTTTTGAAAACTGGTAGGTGTTTTGGACATTACGTGTAATGTAAATAATAGATAGATTAAAGATGATTTCGGCCAACCCAATTAAAGACCTGCCACACTCAGTCAGAAAGTCATGCCATCCGGCAAAAATGAGTTATCACACTGAAGCTAGCAGTCTAATAACTGAATGGCATTTCCATACAAATCGCTTTTCCCGTGCAAACCAACCCACCAATACATGGATAAAAAGGGGGCATTTCTTTATGTAGTCGAAACATAACTAAGTGTCTGAGATTATTTGTATCTATACTTGCTCCTTCACTGAGTGTTTTTCTCTATTAACTCATGTCCTTCAAATCTAACACAAATAATGAAATATTGAGCACTTTGAATAATCTTATGAGACCATCACCTTTTTTCTGACATTTTGTCTCTTGAGATGATACATCTCATAAGACTATCCATCCTGCTTAATTTCTTCTGGATAAGCCAATTTGCTATACAGTCAACATCAAGTTTATGACTTGCCTATTATGTCAGAATATCTGTTTTGATTTATTTTCATGGCTATGAATAAGAAATATTTTAGTTACAATCTTTTTTTTTTAATACGTCACTTAGTTTTAATGTTGATCAAGAAAAGGAGAACGCTATACACGTTATTTGTTAGAAAAAAATGGAGAAGTAGATTCTATCGTTCTAATCTAAGTTACCATTTTCGTCTTGCTGGGTATTTTTCATTAATTGCATTTATTTCCAGATAATTTAATACATAGATAAGGGTATCAGACGGTGAAATAACTATGTAGATGACTGAAGTTAACATCTCTAAACGTGAAAGATGAAATCACATCTGTATGATTAAGTGTCCCAGGGATTTATTGGAAAAGCATGGAAATGCAAGCTTTTATAGAATACCCAAACTTTGCATATGTACACACACACACACACACACACACACACACACACACGCATGCACACACACAACCCTTGAGCTCTTTGGTGAGCAGAATTTGAGCATCCCTTGATATGTTGCATTAATAAAAAGTGGCAAGTAAACCCAACATGCACAGATTCTGAAGCCCCTGGAGCTAACCTGAGAATTGAGTTTTATTTTTTATTGGATGGGCTGATTTAGACTTGTACAAGGAGCCCAGTGTTTGCACTGAAATCTATTATCTAGATTTACCTAGATGGAATAGTTCTCTTTTCCCACCACTTGTTCTGATCATTATGGAAGGGGCTTAATTCACTGAATTCACTCTTTAAAACAATCTACTCTGACCCAGACAAACTGGACCCAAGCATTTCAAGCATACTTTGGCTAGCCGGTGAGATCCTGAGCGCAGCAACCAGGATTTTACCTCTGACCTCTTATTGTTGACAACCAAGGCTTGAGAGCACTGCAGTATTCAGGCTCTTACGTGCCTTTTCAATGATCATTTACAGACGGTGGCAGATTCTTCTGAGTTGGCTTGGAGTGGTCCTCCTGCTTTGGCTTTAGATTTGCTATACTTTATTCCTTGTCCATTGCTTTTGAGTCTTTGTCTTGTCTTCTCACCCTTTATTTTCCAAGCTCCCTTCCTATACCTGATCCTCTTGAACACATGATTTCTCCACCATAATGATTTGGTTCAGAGCGACTTCCTCTGAGAAGTATTACGAAGCCTCATCTCCCTATGTCAGATCTCTTTTTTCGAAACATCAAAAAAACCCAAAGCTTAGCAAAACCACTTTTTAGCCAAAATGTGACATCTATAAAAGCTATCATGTGGGAACCTGCCAAGAATATCTGTCAAGAGCCATTTGATTCTCAACAAGAACTGAGACTCTTTGAGTCTTTTTAAGCATAGCTATTGCGAATATCAGTTTGCCTCAATTTTGGCAAAGTATAAACGAAAATACTGAACTCAACAGAAACTTTATAGCATACAAAACAGGAAGATATTACCACTATAACTTCGGGCCGAGTCTTGTGGGGAATGAAGAGTTTGACGATTTGGCATTAGAACAAATATCTAAATGAAGCACGTTTGTAACTCATCTATTAACTGTAGTATTTTTGTCCATATGTGAAGTGAGCTCATTTACAAAATATCAAACAGCCATCTGCAGATTTTGAAATCAGTGGCACATAGTGGCCTTTAATTATAGGAAAGTATAAATTGGACTCTAGAGTTTTATATCCTGCTTTATCCAAGTCTGCAGTTAGGGAGGAATTTTCCTATAATGTGGCTGTATTGTTTTAGGTTTAAGTTTGCAATCTGATTAATGAGCATAAGATCTGGGAACAGAAACCCTGCTATGCTCAGGGAATATAATAATGTTGTCATTGTTTAAAAATCATTCAAGTCACAAGTTGCTTTCTGTTTGAAGATTTTTTTTTTTTTTGACTCTATACCCCAAAGGCATACAATGAGAAAGTGAACTCTTCAGTCAGAGCAAATAAAACTTCATGGAAAAATCTTGTAAATTATTATGGGAAAATGTTTTACATTTGGCATCCATGGCAGCAGTCAGAATGGATATATTGTTGTTAATGAAGAAAATTCAAGGAACTAAAAGCAATCTGACAGAGAAGTCATGATGTGATGGGCAGGCTATAAAACATGGCTACTAATGTTCAAAATAAAATGAACCATCATTGGGAAATTTATTAAATTTATTTAATCCACTGTAACCAACACATCACAGTAAATAGTTATTGATTTATTAGAGGACAAAACTCTCTGCCCTTTTCTGCTGTAGGGATTGACAACATAAATTTTAAGGGCCAATATCATTTTTCTGTTATCTGACACTTGCAATACCCTTCCCATCCTAGTTATCAAAACTGAATTTTGCCAAAATTCAATCCATTACCTGTCCTATTTGTATCATTTACGACTGTTGATTGCTAATATTCTTCAGACAAGGTTAATTTTTTTAAAGTTTCATTCACCATGATTCTAAGTTGAAATCACTATGCTAAGGATTAAGCAGGTAGGACTTTGGAACTGCTACACAAATAATTGAAAATTTTACTCCAGGGTTTTAATTTTAGCTTGAAAGATTGTGTTTGGGTTTTTTTTTTTTTAATCATTATTATATGTTTTCTAAAAATGAGGCATTTCTTGAAGGTAAATTTTCAAGGAATTCCTCAAATTACATAAGCTCGAAACCTTATAAAAATGAAAATTATAAATATGGCACCCCTGCCATGTTGAAAACTTGATGCCTTTTCTTAAGCTCTGGTATGAACTTAGACGTTGAATTGAAAAGTGTTTTTGTATGTTTCCTGAGAGTCAGAATCCCAAATCTGCTCCATAAAGACTGATCTTAATTAACCCTATTCTCACGGGACCACATACAAAGATGAGACAAAATTGATCACAGTGTAAACCAGGCTTCATGGGATTACATAAATTCAATCAATGAAAGCTCCCATACCAGTTAGGCATGTAAACGCTTATAATATATTTTGCGGGGGGCGGGGGGAGAATTCATTTTTAAATTAATCGAGAACATTTTAATTTTTCCGTTTTGTACCATTATCTCTTTGCTTTCCAAATCTCCAGTGCCCACATGCAAACCACTAAGGGCACATCTTAAAAAGTAAGGCTGCTGGTTAAGTCACCTGGTTTAGAGGCAGCTCTCTCGCCCCCCGTGATGGTGTTTACCTATTGCCTCATTTCCTCCATGTTTGTGCGTCTGGCCGGCTGTAGGTAAGAAACCCAAGCCTTGCTTCAGTTTGCTCTCTCACCCTCGGCTTCTCCGTTGTTAAATGCTGTGCTTTAGCTTCACGTGCTCTGCTGTTGTATCGCAATGTAAAAAGTCTTTTGTCTCTTCTGTCTTTGTCGCTGCCAGCCGCTAATCTGAATGAGGTGGAAAAAGGTTAGTTGCCTTTTAAGTCTATTATGATTTCCGTTTTCATTTCCTTCTTTCTTTTAAAGCTGCATAGATTTCATTATGTGTACATGATAAAAGGAATGCTGACAAAATCTGAAATCTAGAATCGATATGTTGAATCGGTCATTCAGATCCTCGATGTATGAATAGCTGTGCCAAACGCTATAAAAAGGGCATCGGAAATGTGCATTACCAATTTCTAGAAGGCTGTGAAAGAAACCCTCTGTGTGGGAAGAAGGGGTGGCTAAAAAAAAAAAAAGAGTAATACTTTCTACTTTCTGCTTGTCTGTATGCTTTTACTTCTTTAAAGATATCATGAACATGAACTATTTTTACGATGGAAAATATAGGTCATTTAGGACATTAGATAGGCTATAGACAGAAAATTTGTTCAATAGTGGGACTTTTCCAATAATTTTAAACTAAAATCTTTAGTAATTTGAAACATGAACAACATTGAAAGGTGTCTACATTTATTAAAACATTTTATAAAATAAATATTACGAAGCCCAAGAGGTTGAATTGTAAAATGACATCGTCAAACTCATATTATAGTACATACATCGTGAGTGTTAGGCAGCATTTTTAAAGCACAGGAAGAGCTACATCTAATCATTGATGTCAATATGGTCTATGTGGCTCCTCAAATATGTCAGGGCCCAGGAAAGAATGTCTTAGAAGCGATTAGGGCAGTAGGCCTGTCTGAGGAATCATTATGGAGTCTGTGACATTTTATCTGAAAGATTCAAGACTATTACTAATAACATCAAATTTTCACTCATTCCGCTGACCAAAAGTCTTCAAGAGCCAAATGCCAGCACCGCGTCCTAAAAGGAGCCCTGTGCGTGCTTGTCTTGACAGTTCCACTTAGATGTGAAGCATTGACAGTAGGATTGATTATATGACCAACATGGAATACATTACATAGGAGCTCTCTCTTTCTCCTCTTGCTAAGGATTTCATTTCTTTCCATAGCATTGTTCAGGTGATTTACTGGTCGGTCACTTACTCTTACTCTGTACAGAGTCAAGTTGAAAAATATGAAAAACGTTTTCATATTTTACAATGTAAAAATACAGCTACAGCCCGTGCAGATCTCTGTGGGTTAATGCATGTGATACCGTTCTTGGCCAGATGTCATCCCTTCTTTTTACAAGTACTAAAGCAATTGGTGGCCTGTGGCAGGCATGTCTAAGGTCTGAGTCTGTGTCAGAGACACAATAGCAATTATTCTGTCACAGGAATATGCCCTTAAATCGCTCTGTATACTCTGGGGAGCAAGCTTGGCAGGACGAGCGTGTTTTGAGCCACCATGTGGTTTTACATGTTGATTAAATTTCATGATTATGTTTATGAAAGATATCTTTTATTTCCAAGAATCTGCTGCTGACTGAATTTGCTTTTAAAAGCAGTCTAACCATCCTGTTTTTTAATCCAAAATTTAACTAGAAATGAAATTTCAATTTCTTTACAGCACCAAGGGTAATTTTTTAAAATAAATTGAAGCTTCATAATTAGCTCCCGTATTGTTAATTTAAAAGAACCCTGTAGATATAAACGATAAAGATTTGAGCAATAACCTGTCTAAAACAATGAGAAAGCACCTACCCAAGGATATACACCCTGTAAATAGGAGTCCAGATGCAAACCAATGTCTAACTGACCCCAAGGCGTGCACTCTGATTTGGGGGCCTTCCACCAGAAGCAGTCCCTGCTTATCTGCTGCCATCTTCCAGGCTTGGACTCTTTCCACTTCCCACAGTGGCTCCAATTAGTCATTTATGCCAAACACGCTTGTCTTCTGCTGTCTCTTCAACTTGCTATACACAATGATCCCTTATGCACATTTAAGAAAAATAAATTCAGGTGTAGACAAGCAGTCTATTTCATCTATATGTGAGAAAAATCGTATCAGGCCAATTGTACAGACCTAATCAATGCCTGCACGATTAATTAATTAATTCCCCTGATGAACTAAGGTGGCTTCCCTCACTTAGGGCAGGTGGGATACTGATGAATTTGTGTATCTAATGGGGAAAGCTCAGGTTTCTCATCCTGGCACTAATATTTATCAACTCTGGGACCCCTCTCAGTCTTTTTTTTTTTCTGTGAAACAGAGATAATGACATCTGTCCTACCTCACATAGATGTTTCAGAATAACATGGAAAAATGTATTGGAAAACATTTTAAAATGTTATATGTCTGTACCCCATAAATATCAGGGGCTGTTCTGTATGACAGCAGTAAGTTTTGCATCATTTAATTACAACCATCATCGCTACAGGGACCTAGTTTAGATGATTTGATGCCATTCTTGATGGCATGAGAATTCTAACGGGAATTTTGATAGAGAAAATTCCACAGGACAAAATTATATGTGTGAAGAAAATTTCTCTCCCCATATTTTTCAATATTACCTTTAAATTTTTTTTTTTTTGTCATGCTCATTTCAAGCGGAAAGATTTTATTTAGGGATAAGTCTTTGGTTCTTTTACCTTCATACTCTGAAGTGTAAGGAAATAGTAAATGCTGAAGAACGGATTTGGCTGTATTTTGGGGGTTTTGTGTATATTTTTAATTTTCGTGATCTCTTTATAACAGTGACTCCACTGTTATTAATTCTGCCTTGAGATGTATGAGGTTTTTATATCAAAGTCAATATAGTTGCGACCATACCTACAGTCTGTTTTAACTCTAGAGAATTCTTTGGTGGCCTAATGATACTGCGTGGTTTGTGTTCACTTTCCAACCTTTCAAAGCCACCTTAAATGCCTTTGAATCTCAGAAAACATTTTAAAGATTCTTTTTTTTCCCTTCAGCTAATAGGCAGGGCCCATTGAGCCTAGAACAACAGCTTAGCTTAACCAAGCCTCATTCAATCTAATTTGGATTTATTTGTTTTGAAAACGAACTTAAATGTTTTTGCAGTTTCAATAGCTGTTGGAATTGGCTCCATTATTTAGTTCCAATGTTCCGAAGAAAAACACTTCTTTTTTTGTTTATGGGGGTGGCTTTTCCATTTTAAAAATTCAAAAGATATTTATTGAAAAAATACCTTATGCAGGACATCGTGCTAAGCATTGGAAGTGATACAGAAATGCATAAAACATCACCCCCGTCTACCAGGCAGAAGCTTCGGCTTCTGTTCTGCACTACAGGTTCAGACGAGGTCAATTATTTTACCAGTGCAAAGCCACCGTTCCTCCTCGTACCCCAAGAAAGTTAACAACATCACGCAGTTACTTTACCAGTTTGAACAGAGAAACACTCTTTTCTGAATGTGAAGACTAATCCAACTTTGGCAAACGACATTATGGGGCCCCTCATTTTATATTGTTTAGAACAAAAGTGAGAACATAAAATGGTTTTTATTGTTGGAAACATCTTAATATCCACATTTATATCATATTTTCTTGAGCCTTCCTATTTTGAATCGTGATTAACTTTACCTCATGAGGTTACTCTGTGGCCATGTCCCTCTGGTGCATGTGTCCTGTTATGGGCACTTTGGGCACCAAGAGGACATGCATCAGTGGCTAATATATCTTCAGGAATCCACAGCCCCTCAAGTTTAGTTCCATGTATTTCTATACTAATAACAGGATTTAATTAAGTTTAGAGGAATGGGTGTGCTCTGGATGATTGTTTATTGATCACATTGTGAAGATCGGTTATTTCTAATTGATAGAACAAATTTTAGGACAGTGAACACAAATAAGAAAGCCTCAGAGTATTAACAAGAATCTTCAGGAAGAGTTGGCTCTTTTTAGAAGAAAGAACTGGAAACACATGGTTCATAAGTAGCCTTTGGAAATAAAGGCATCTGTTACCATCACCACTGAGAAAGGATACTGAATATTTAGATTGGAGGCTGGACATCTTCCCACATGAATGTGCCCTTGCGTTTGGGATTCAAAACTTGAGCAGAGTATGTAACAAATAGTTCTAGCCTGGCTCAGCAAAAGAGGAGAAAATAGAAATACTTTTCTTTAAGATCGAATTCAATTAATCTGTCCTGGGATGACTCCCATAATCCCATCAGCTGTGTGCACCTTCTATTATAGTGCATCTCGCTGCTGCATTGCAAGGTCTGTGAGAGGAGACAGAATGTTTCTCTTTACACGAATAAAGAACAAAGGGGAAAGGTACAGTTTGTTTGTTTATTTGTTTGTTTTTTGATAGGAATCAGATGGAATTTTTAAAACTAGATAATTAGAATCATCCAGCTCTATTTATCTTTACCTTTCTCAAACATGCCACTTTAGTTAGTGCTTATACTCACTCTTCCTAGATTCCTGGGTTCATCCTCTCCATTTCGAATTGAGATTGTCATTATTTGGCAGATGACTTTGTAGGAATATCTGAGTCAACAGGCCGTAGTACGTATCCAGTCTATCCCGCATGGGTGTACTTCAGGCTGGGATGTCAGACCACAAATCTGCTACCAATCTTCCTTATATTCTCTCTGCTTCCTTACATTGTCCCTTATGCCATCTGGGTCTCCGTTGTTAACATTTAAAAAGTATTTTTCTTTGAGAAGCAATCAGTTAAATGGTACCTTTCATATTTTTCGACAGCCATCAAATATCTAGTTTATGCCAGATAATTTGCTAGTTAATGCAATGGGAAAGAAGAGGTACAAATGTAAATTAAAATTTCTATCCCCTGCCCTCAAGTGGTGTGCTGTTAAGAAATTAAATCTCATTTATTTTATCCAATAGGTTGCTTTTTTGTTACCTTCCTATTCTTTGCCAATTCAAATAGAGTAAAACTAGTACCAGTTCTTTAGGTTTTTCTTGAGCTAAGTAAGAGCTCAAAATGCAAATATTTGAAGAATGATGCATTTTACTCTCCAAAACTCTGTGTCCTGGGGATTCTGTCAGGAATTCAACCAGACTTCCTCCCTTGTTACAAGCATATTTTAAAATGTCATAATAGATTAAGCTAAACACTAGAATTCTGGTCCAGTTATTCAGATTGCTGTCATAAGTTCTCTTTCCATTATTATCAATATCAATAATCCTTTTGTATTAAAAAAAAAATAGTTTGGTACAATTTAGGAATAGGAACAAGAACAGGTTGCAATGTCACCTCCAGAACCCTTCCCACCCCCTTCACGTACCCATGAACCCATTATGGACCCTTTGAAATTTTTTTTGTTTATTTCATAGAAATAAGAAATCTGGCTACATTAGTAGTAACTAGCAACAGTTAAGTGTTCCAGCAAGTCCAGGTACCCATATCTAAAATTATTTTTGTTATAAATATACATGCCAAAGCTGGATCTACAGGGCTAACTTCTGGAAGGATTGAAATGAGATACTTATTAATTCAGATCACCCCTTTCCTATTTCTCTATAAATGTAAAACAAATGAGTATTTTAAACAGAGTGCTTCGAATTAGAAAATTTCAGAAGTCCTAATCCACAGACAAAAGGTGCAACCTCTTTGCCACTACGCATGCTTTGAGGGACTGAATAAGCCTGGGCAAGAGATGCTGTTGCCCAAATTTCTTAGTAGAGAGAAAGCAATTAATCATCCATCCAATAACTCTTCAAAAGCTGCCTCTGTGATCAGCACAGTTTATGAAGAGAATGGAACTCTTTAGAGATAATAATAAATTTGGGGACTGTGTAGTTTAGTTTTCAATAATAAATAAAAGTAATGACAAGTCATCAAGCCAGTTTCTATATGGAACTTAAGTGATACTGGAAAATTGGATATCTATCTTATTCCTCTAAATTTTCCAGATTGTAACAGTTGGGATAAGGACTTTGTCATGCTCACCCTTTGAGTATTTGCTGGGTAGAGCTCAAAATATTTTGCCTCAACTTTGTATTATGAAAATTATTAAATGAAAGCACCTTTTTATTTTGGTCAATTAAAAAATTCTTACTCGAGTATTTACAAATGGATCCTATTATAAGTGGTTAATTTCCTTTTACACTATTATTATTAGTTTTAGAAAACATTTAATGTTAACTACCATGGACTAATCTTCGTTATTCCTTGATTTGCCAAAGAATTACTGTAGTTAAGAATTTTCAACAATACTGTTAAATCAGTTTTTTTCTTTTTTGGTTTAAAGAAAAATCTTGCTTAAGAAATTTGAACGTGTGTGTCGGAATAGTGAATCATATTAGTGACAAGATTGAACTCAGGTATCCTCTACTTAGGATGTGTTTTGATGTATTTGATGTAATTTAATAAAACTTCCAAGACTGTTATTTATAGAACTAAAAATAGTATAGATATTAGTAGTCATTATTAAGTATAGCTGCTGTTCAAAGTTCAAGCCAATCTCCAAATTCATGGTGAAGTTAGTGGAACAAGGACTCACTTTTCTCCCCTTTTCTAAGACATAGAAGTTTGTGGTTACCTTGCCTTTGTCACCTTAACATCAGAATGGGAGGAGAATCTTCATCACCGTCTGGGTAACCCATCCTGCGAACCCCTAACTGTTAACACAAGCTCTCCTTGGAGGGAGGGCCGAGGGTCGATTGGTCCAAGTTAACCAAGACTCACGGCGATTTGCATGCAGAGAGGCGTCTGGCCCCAGCAGCAAACATCGGGCCAGCCTTCCCCACTGCACTCTGTTCAGTTCTTGGTTCTTTCAAAGTGCTGAAATCCTGGTCACGGGCCACTCCCTTTTCTTGAGCATCACTTGTTGTGGATTCTGTTAGAGAAACTCAGAGACTAGAAAGGAAATTTCAGGCACCGGAGTGGACAGTCACATGGAATTTGTCATGCTCACAAAGGGACATAAAAACAAAAGATAAATAAATAGATAGATAGATAGATAGATAAATAGATAAACAAACAAACAAACAAATAAATAAATAAAATAAAAGGAGGGGAAACAAAAGATAAAAAATAGTCCATAAGTTGAAAGTTTTATCCCCTACCCTAAACCTCCAATAATTTAGAATTGACCATCAATATTAGTTTGCGAATGTTAGTGTAACGAAGTACCACAGACCAGGGTCCTTAACCAACAGAAATGTATCGTCTCACAGTTCTAGACGTCAGAAGTCTCAAATCAGGGTGTGGGCAGTGTCGGTTCCTTTAGGGCTGCGAGAGCGGGATCTGCTGCAGGCTTCTCTCGTTGGCCTGTGGATGGTTGCCTTGGCCCGGTGTCCCTTCATGTCACCTGTCCTCCACGCCAGATTTTCCTTTTTCATGAGAACATCAGCCATATTGGACTAGAGCCCACATTCATGACTTAATGTTAACTCGATTACCTCTATAAAGAGGTATCTCCAAATAACGTCACATGCTGAGGTGCCAGAGGTCTCCAATGTATCTTTGGGGGGGGGAGGGGCACAATTCAACCCATAACACCACATTGCTCTATTTAAAACTCTTGGTCTTTGCTCCAGAAAACCTGCTTCTCTTTCAGTGTTCTCTGTGTCACTACAAGGCACTTCCAAACACACGCACCGGAAATCTGATGTAGAAGTCCCAGACAACCCTCTCTGTCAACCACCCATCATCCAGATCTTCACAAATTTCCATCTATTTTGCCTCCTAAGCATCTCCCATGGCCAGCCATATCTCTCCTACCACACCACCTGAGTGCGAGCCAAGTCACTACTCATGTCCATCTGCCTCTCCTGGAGCCGGAATGTTCTTTTCAAAGTGCAGATGTCATCTGGCCATCCTCCAACTTAACGTCCGTCCATGGCACCCACTGCTCATAGAGTAAATGTATTATTCTGCCACGCGGCCGTTGCCAACCTCTGTGGCCTCCTCTGGCACGGTGCTTTGCTGGGCTCACTCCCAGTCCCTCAGGGCTCATATTCTCCATGCCGCCTCCTGCACAGAGCCCCTGCCAGTGCTTTTTACCCACTTCCATCGCCCTCACATCCAAGTCTCACTTCAGAAAAACATCTCTCATAGTCCCTCTTCTAGAGCATCATGACACTTTTCCGTTCAGCATTCATCACGCAAGCCATTTAGTAGTTAGTTCCTTGTGAAATTACTGGATGAATATTTTTCTCCTCCTCTCATGTATGAGCTCTATGAGACCAGGAATATCTTTTTTGTTATTGTTTTTGTTCATTACTATACTCCTAGCATTAACACAGGTCCTCGTGCATAGCTGGCACTAAAAATACACGGTAATGTTAAAAATCTGATTTGCTATCAGAATCATTAGAAAAAAGCCATATGCAGATCATCCCTTGGAAATCGTGAAAGAAGTTTATAGAACAGTTCTAGAACTATTTCAGTAAGTGTGGTAAAAAGAAATGAAAAGGAAGTTAACATACCAGAAATACAAGTGAATATGAAAGGAAGAGCCCCTTGTGTTTAAGGAGGAAGGAACATTAAAATTAGATTCACAGATCTAAACTGAAGCAGGAGGCAAGGCCAGCTCCAGGTACAATTCCCCATCAAAGTACATTGAGATTTCTGCCACACTGCAATGATACTCACAACATTGGTACCTCGGGGGGCTCAGAGCATGTGCTGACACTTTGTTTTTAACCACTGAATGTGCAATAATGTTGTTTCATACAGCTGAGCGTGATGCTCCCTCTTCTAACTTGCTATCTGCATTTTCTGTCTCTTTACAAGCATTTTTTAAAAGACTTTTGAGAGCCACAGTTGACCTTGCATGACTTCCATCCCAGAACCTCATTTCACCGATGAGGAATTAGGGCCCAGAACAACAAAACAGTTTGCTTCTCTGCAACCAGTCCACTGCTGCATACTGAATAAGTCACAGAAGGCCTTTCCAAGCAATAACTCAGCAACCCAAATGTCATCTCACCCAATAAACGTCGTTTCTCCCTAGGATTTCTCCCATTAACCCTCGTTTACTCTTCACTCCAAACCAAGCATTAACTCTGATGATTTCAGCTTTGACTGCTCCACCTATGAGGTGGCCCTAAAACTTACCATCCAAATTAGGGCACTTGGGTGAGGGCACGGGGACACTATTGATAATGACTTTGGGATAACAGGTGTAAACCAGGACTGTCCTGAGGAAGCCCGGATGTATGGTCCCATTGCCACTATATCCAATTCTTCAGAAAAACCACACTTACCGATGTTCAGTAAACAATGAATTGTACCTCTCCCTTGGGAGTAGGCTTTGCAGAGTTACATCCTTTTAGCGAAGTGGACATCACTCTTGCCTTGCACCCTCACAGCTCATGCTGGTATAACTGTAGGACTTGGCCAATTCCAGTCCCTCTCTCCACTGTCCTTCCCTTACAGACACAATCAGGAAGTAATCCAAGAAGCAGACATCACTTTCTTACCAAGAAGACACCTCCGATTAGGACTCGCGGTGCTTCTTCTTCACAAGTTATAGTGGATCATTCACTGACCTCTGTTGTCCCAAAGAGGTGGCAGTAGGCTCCCTGGTTGACCACTCTCTGTTTCTTCTAGAAAATACAGACATCCGACACACACGCACTCACACACACACACACACATATACACACACACCTTTTTAATTTCTTATCAACAAAAAAAGCTGAAAATTGGAAGCATAAAGAAAATTAATTTATTCATCTGATCAAAAGTGAAACCACACATGCCAAGCAACCATTGTGTTCCATGCTCTTGTTCTGGCATTGAGGACTTTTAAGGATTCAGGGGCTGAAAGCAAATAAATAGGATTTTCTGGGATTTATTGGAGTGGGTTGAAGCGAAATTGTGGAGTCAAGGTTTGTCTAGACCCCTATCATTTGAGGAGTGTGTGGGCACTGAAATTTAAACTTCTTGCCCTTAACCACTCCAGTGGGCTGATTTAGCTTTCCTGATGCCTTGTCGAAAGTATAAAGACCTGCTTATAGGATAACAGGTTCCAGTAGTAACTATGTAAGTATGTGTAGTATAAAAAGAACATTTCCACCTTTTCTTTCTGTCACCTCCTACTTTATCATCTTGGGAAGGGGAGACAGTCCTGATGATATGATGTCAGGCAGGCCCTGAACCATTAAGCAAATTCAGGTGCCTTATTTTCCATTTTTCCCTAATTTTTCCACTAATTCAAGACTTGCTCTGAGATTTTTCAACAGTGACTAAAAACACATGAGGGCACTACTGTTAGTATATTTTATTTCTATTCTTCCTCGAAAACCAACATAGCTTGCAAATGTCCAATTGCCCTTTACTGGTTAAGAAGTAACTATCAAATCTTTAAGGCTTGCTCTGTTTCCCATCTTATATTGAGCTCCTATTTGAAATTTAAAAGCTTCCTTCTGCCAAATACAGCAGAATCCACTATAATTAGAATAAATTAAAGAAATAGTTCAATGAAAACCTTTATTTTGATATTTGGTCAGGGAAAATTTTAAGTAACATTTAAAGGAAAGAGCATAAGCTAGTTATTATTAATGATGAGCGACTAGTTTATTAAGTAAAAATTAAACCGAAAAATGTCGAAAGGCTAAAATGAAACCCAAGTTAAATAAAAGTCAACAAGAGAGAGTTCTTGCCTTAAGAAGCATGAACCTTTCTTTCCATAACTGCTATTTTAGTATGTCTCCACACCATACTCTAGAAAGATATAGGGACATATATGCCACCATGCTGCTCTCAGTGATCTTACAGTCATAGAAAGGGAATGAGATAAACACAGGTATTATCCAATGCATCCAAAACAGTGCAACCCTACAACCTTACCTTATATGGTTCTCATAAACATTAAATGACTGCCTATTTGCGCGATGTTTAAAACTGTCTGACACACAGTGACAAGCACTATCTGTTTGTCAATAAATAAATGCATACAATATATGTGCCAGAAGATAGGCATAAGCAAACATGACATACAAAAATTGTAGATAGGTAACGAGTGGTTAATAAAATCCAGAAAAAGTGTCGTAAAGAAGGGGACATATAATGGATGAGAAAATTGGCAACAGAACTTATTAAAGTTACTGAAGCAAAATGAAACACTATCAGCCCAGGTGTGGATCTGAGAAAATTCATAAAACAGTGAATAGATGCAGGTGCCAAGAGTATAGGCTGAAAGATTGGGCTTTAAAAGTGAGTTAAGCAGTAATGGGATGAAGAGAATGCTTTGTAATATTGTTAGTATTATAATATTTGGTGATACTTAAAGGGAGACAAATCCTTTTTGAACTAATCAACCAATCGTCAAATGTGTAGGTATGTAATGATCACAAAGAACGAGCATACACAATTTCAGCCATGATTAGTATTGCTGCTGTACTATTCTTACAAGATAGATTCCTTGGAAGATAAGAAATCCTTGACATTGATGTAGCTTTTTTCATTCAAGTATACGTGCTTAGTCTTAAAGCTGTGATTACGGATTTGGCAATCTGCTTAGCCAATAGTTTCTTAGAATCATCTCCTTTCTCACTTCTTTCCACATCAAATTTATGGGAAATAAATGCCCGTGAGAGACTAAAGGGTGAACTCTATTTCCTTCTCTTCGAGCTGCAGTTCTCTCTCTGTGATCTGCCTCCAGCTCAGATTTCTCTCCTAGTAGATTAGTAGATGGGGAGCCAACTGAGGGCAGAGGTCATTACGTCCATCCTTGTAGGCCCAGTATGGAGCACAGAGCATCATATAGAAAGACCTTATGGACTGCGGTTTAGATTGGTTTAAGTGGATTGTACTGGTTTGGATTAAATTGGATCAGATGAAAGTGAATAAGAAATAAAACAAGTCCCCCTTATCATTTTAAAAACAATTTCTTATTTGAGTATAAAGTGAAAAAGACATAAAATGATATTTATTATACATCTCAATGGTCCCTGTCTATCTTCAATTTTTATAAACTGCCTGGGATATAAACTACTGCAAACAGCTTGACTCCAACCAGATAGATTTGATTATAAACCGAAAGTGATATTTCATCCTGGTAAGGTGATAAATCATAATGAACAAATTCCATCAAGGTGCATTACTTAAAGTAATACTAACTGAAAGTGAAAGGCATTTAAAAAACCCTGTTCAAAAATAACTCATCATGAATATGTCATTAAAACTTTTTGTATCATAGATTTATAAACCCAGAAAGCCTCTTATAGAAGAAATATATGAGACTTTTACTGCAATTAATTTAATTTAAGATACAGAAAAATGAAAGCAAACTTATTATACACCAAATTAATGTAATACTTAGATGAGTAAATTTGTATATTTGCATCATGGAAAAAGTGTAAATAATATGCCACATTTAGTTGTTAAGCAACCATTTCTATCAATTACTAAAAGGATAGTCTTGTAGCAAAGTGATGTGCTACAAACTTGTGATATTTAACAAGCTATTTAAATCCACACACTTCGAACAAATAAAAGTTCTAATAATTTTTTGGAAATGAACAGCGGCCTATCGATGTGTCACTAAAACAATTGAAAAGTAATTTAGAAGTAAAGTAGAAAAGAAGGACTTTTTATTTTATATTTTTCCAGTCTTCTTCATATCTCACACAACGTTTGGGAAAGTCTTCTCTTGGAAAATCACATTTGGCCTAATATATCTGAAAATATAAAATATAACCATGTTGTTTATATCTGAAGAAATTTTCTAAGAGAGTCAGACATTAATTCAACATAGTATGTCTAGAATCCGTATGATTATGCTTTTAGCTCTCATTTATTGGTAATAATTATTTTTTATGAGCTAGCTAATACTCAGGAAAAAAGTGTATGTTTTCTGTCTAGATTGATTCTCCTTTTGATTTTTTCTGTCTGTCTTGGTGGATGTAGCTAAGGAGTATTCTTTTGAGCTGTTGTAATAAGTCATTAGGAGAAAAATAGTGTATTCGAGACTTATAAAACTTTAGAGACTATGAAGATTTGAGGATTACTTTTTCAAACATAAAATAGAATAAGCCAGACATAAAGGGGTACATATCGAATGATTCTACTCATGGTTAGCTCAAAATCAAGCACGACTAGTCTATGGTCCTGTCAGGATAGTGGTGACTTACCCTGGGCGTTAGGCTTCGGGGATTTTGCTGGTGAATGGTGTGTTTCTGGAAATGGATGCTGGTTAGATGAGTGGGTTCAGTTTGTGAATATTTCATTAGCTATTCATTTATCCTTTGGGTATACAACATACTTCAAAAAGAAGTCCAAAAGAAAATAAATATAACCATAGAAATGAAAACCATTCAGATTTTTCTCTAATCCCAACAGTCCTCGTGTTGTCCTCAGTCATAAGCCTGTTTAGCAGAAGCAGAATTTTGAATCTTCTGCTTCCGTATTGTGTGATTTTCTTTTTCCCGTCATGAGCTGGGCTATCGTCTGAGGTCCATGCCACAGCCTGCTGGCGGGAGGCCCGTTCACCTTTCTCTGTGAACTAACGCTGTTCTGCCATGTTAACAGGTGAGTTGTGTGAGGAGAAACTGGACTTCTGTGCCCAGGACCTGAACCCCTGCCAGCACGACTCCAAGTGCATCCTGACACCAAAGGGATTCAAGTAAGTCAGAGGCCGCCTTGGTGCTCACAGACTTTTCTTTCAGGGACCCCTGTTTTCTACCTGCTGTTCAGGACCTAGCTTCACACCGTTAGTCAGGATTAAAGGGACATATTGTCTACTGTCAGTGGCATTTGTATCAATGTTCATCTGTAGCATGGACTTCTTTTTTTTTTTCAGTCCACTAAAAAAACAGATATATAAAAGAGAGTGTTTTCTTTCGCTCTATGACTCTTCCTGGGAAATCATGTAGGAAATAAAGTAGGCTTTGACTGTACTTACCTAAATGTATTTATAGGCCAAATAAATTTGTAACATCTGCTAGGTGTTTTATTATCTGAATGTAAGTTGTGGGAAAATAGGGAGTTGAATGTAATGTGACAAAATGTGTTGATCTGCAGCAATACTTTGGTGAGGAAGAGAGAGGGCCCGTATGTCCCAGGCTGCCACGGAACAGTCTTAGTTTATGCCTGTTGTCTCAGCGTAATTACTAAGAGTGCCCCCTTCACCTTCCACATGTCTTGTGTGGGATGATAAAGCACACTGTCCCTCTAGATAGAGGGTTTCCTCAAGTAAACTCGGAACTTCAAAATCATTTTTTATGTCCTCCTCAGCAATCTTCCTAAAATGTGTTTGGTCTCAAATTAAATTATTCCTTTGCCACAATCCTGAAATATTGTAAGGGTCTATCGACGGCAACTTCTATTCTCAGAGATGACAGTAGTTTACAGATCATCTTGTCCAAACTCCTGCTTTTAAAACTGAGGAAACTACCGCCCAGGGAGGTCTGTGGCTGTCTAAAGATCTCAAGGTCATTCAGAGGCAGAGCTGGAGCTTAGATATGTCCTCCCAGCTGCTTACCTCTAACAGAGGTTACCTCTAAGAAGTTCTGTAGTTTATTAACATTGCAGTTGGTTTGTTAGGGAAGGTAAGCTGGATTCTCAAGAGTGGCACAATCGAGTTGAAGAGCTGAGCTGTGTTTATGTTGGACAGTTAACAAATATCATTTGTTCCTTATGCAATATGTATTGAGCACCTGCCATGGGTCCGTAGCAATACTATCATCTTATGTTTTTATTGTGCTTTATAGCTTGATTGACATAGGAATCAGAGAATTAAAAATTATGCAGGTCAGGAACAATTTTATAGGAGGAGATGGGATTTGAACTGAGGCTCTAACATATTGCAACTTGTCAACAGATCATCATATGTTCCAAACTGGATGGGAGGTGAGATAAATATTACCAGCTCTCCACTGCCTTTAAAGATCAATCTGAATAAAATATTTATTCTCAATTTTTATTCAGAGAATTTTTTTTGATGCAATTTGGTTTAAAATCCATCATTTTAGAATACACAAGTACAGTTGCAGCATCTGCCTATTAGAGGGATTAGAGGGATCATTTTATAAACTATATAAATGTCTAACCAATGTACTGTATACTTGAAACTAATAAAAGAAAAAATTTTTAAATGTGCAAAATAAGCAACAAAAGAAAAAGAAAACAATACCTTTGATTGTACTTTTTATTATATTTTAGTTTATAACCTATCACAAAAACCAAAAGTATACTGAAGTCTTTATTTTATACAAAATTCTGTATTGCATTTTGTTCTTCTAAACACTGAACCTAAATTATTTGAACTCCTAATGTCTTTGACCTGCCCACAATCGAATTTGGCAAACTGAAAGTCTATCACTTTCATAACTTACTTTCTCATTTCTCAGAGAAATAAAGTGTTTTTTTACCACTGCTTATCTGCTACTCAGGTTTCACAGGGCTTTGTGCATTGTAATTATAACATAAAGTATTATTAAGACAGTAGAAATCATTAAAAAACAAAGGAGTTCATTTTCAAAAAGACAGATCCTCAATTCAATATTTTCTATTACTGTCAATTAGATTGCACACTCTTAAAAGTGCATCTCACTCAAATTATAGGTTAACTAATTTGGGAACATGTTTTCAGCAGTAATTTGTGAGTTTGTCTTCCAGTTATATGTAGCATATCAGAAAACAGGTTATGTTATAGTATATGCTATTACTCCCATATTATAAATAATTGCGTATTGTGGAAAAGAGAGTTTCAAAAAAAAAAATAGACATAAAAACCAAAACTATATGAAGCTGCTAAAGAAAAATTTCTACTGACAAATGTTGTTTGGACAAGTTACACTATTTCTTTAAATTCATTTTCTTATTACCGAGCTAAGAGAGTTGGTTTTACTTCTTGTGCTTTATTATATACCTCATAAATCTCCTAAATTGCTTTGAGATATTTTTAGAGCACAATATGCCATAAGGAGTATTTTCAAGCATGCATCTTACTTAGTCAGCTTTTGGGCTTGTAAACAGTATATTTTATAGTCTTTGCTTTCTTCCTCACTCCTTGTCAGATAATGGAGTTGAGGGAATATGATAGGTTTTATTGTTAATACAAACTTTAAGAAATTCCTAATTAAATATTTTTATCCTGTTGTAAAACTAGGTCCGAGGATCAAAAGAAAGACAAAAAAAAAAAAAAAAAATTGGCCACAGCATGACTCCAAGTTCTAATGGGCTTGAAATGGTATTTGTAGAGAAGAAATATAAAATAGCTCTTAGACAGCCACCGCAGTGAATCTGCTATTCTCTTATCTTTTACTTTGATTTCTTTTCTCAGATAAATAATTCAGAGTGTTTCAAAGCATTTCTTCTTTCTTTTAATGCTCGGCAGTTTAGTGGCTCTGCTTGCATTAACGTCGATGGAAGCTCTCTTGTCGATGCTCGTCCGTCTACTTGAGAATGTCTGTGGCCACTTAGGCTCCATTTAACTTCGGACTTGTTTACTTTGTTATGATTTAGCATGAAAACCACTGGCTCTAGGGCAAGCATACTTATGCCATGAGTTCATTTTATTTCTTAATTCATACATGCAGAGCTGAAAGGCTGCGTGTTACTCCATTTATTTTAATTCATTAGCTCTCCAGTAACTCTTAAATCCCTATTTTGCATTTTCAGACAAAACCTCTGGCATTCAGTAATGTCCATATTCACTTGGGTGTTTTTAATTATCCTCATTCACTTAAACCCTAATGGCTTTGAAATAGAAAAGTGGATAATTACTACAGATTAAACCATAAAGACTTTTATAGGATTATACTTAATGGAATTATTTAAAAATACCTGCTATTTATTGATCATGCATTATATATCAAACATTATGCTAATTATTTTACAGATAGTGTTTTTCTTTAATCTTTTAACAAACCTATGAGATGGAGATTATTTTATTCTATACATTTACAGATGAGGAATTGAACTCTTAGATTAAGTAACTTAGTCAAGATGACATACACTAAAGGATGAAGCCAGGATACAAACCCAGTGCTCTCTGCAAAGTCCAAATTCTATAATTCTAAACCTTAGTTCCTCTGTTTGTCTTTTAAAGTCAGCAAACCTGTTCTTAAACCCAAAATACAAATGCTCATGGAAGCCCAATGTGTCAAACTAACACCTCACAGCAGGAGAGTGTTGGGGGCTGAGGGAAGGCAGAGGGAAGCTGCGGGAAGTAGCCCCCATGGCCGCCCCCATGGCCATATCTACAGTGTTTCCAGGGTCCCCAAAGCATAATTTGAAAACCACTACACTAGCCACACTGTTTTAGCTCAGGCAACTGTAAAGTCCCGGGTCCTTGGTGTCATAGCGAGAGATTCCAGGGGTTAGCACTCGAGAATGACAGGTTTCATAGAGCACACTGAGGGATTCTCCAACAGCATGGTGCAGTGGTTAGAAATTCAGGCTCTCTGGTGTGATTGTTTGGGTTCAGTTCCTGGCTGTGGCACTTACAAGTTGAACGTCCTTGGGTAAGGTACTTAAACAATTTGTCCTTCAGTTTCCTCGTCTGTAGAGTAGAGGAATGGTATGGCCAAAGGCACAGGGCTGTGGAGAGGATTCAGTGAATCCACATAAGCCAAGTGCTTAGAATAGGATCTGACACAGAGGAAGTACTCGAAGAATGAATTTCAGCTGCATATGAATCCCTGGTTCTTCACCATCAGTGCAGCTGAGACCCCTTTTGCCCTCACTCCACCAGAATAAACAGGCCGAAAAGCTGTCCGAGAGATCGGCCCCAGGAATTGCTTATCAGCTCCCCTGGCTCACTGTTAGGTCAGCCCTGTTCTGCTGTAACGATTATCTGGATTCATTTTGAATTAGGGTATCTGATGTTAACATATGTTTTTCATAAGAATATATTTCATTCCAATATATCTATTCTTTATTAGAACATTTTAAAACCTTTTATTTTATTTTTTTAAATATGCTTAATATTGTTAGTAAGTTTGACAACATAGTACTTTTATCATCTCAACTGCTCAGATGAGTTAGGCAGAGCCAAAACTGGAGGACGCTATGGGCAAATAAAGTGGAGAAAGAAGGAAGGGAGAGAGGGAAGAGGAGGGAGAGGGGGGAGGGAGAGGAAGGAAAACAAGAGAAAGCAGGAACAGAGAAAAAGAGGGAGGGAGAGAGCGGGGAGGGAGGGAGGGAAGAAGGAAGAAGGAAGGAAGGAAGGAAGGAAGGAAAAAGCAAGATAGAAGGGAGGGAGGGAAGTACCCTGTTACAATGATTCTAGTCTCATTTGGATTGTTGATACTATCATCAGAGAGATAAAATTACCCTTCCTCTGATAGATCACAGTAAGAAACTGTGGGATACTTCGCAGACCAGTGTTGTTGTCTAGGCATCCATTAACTTGGGGGTGCTAGGAGCCTGTTCTAAATAAGTTTTTTAGATAGTACTATTTTTTTTCTCGATGAAATGCAACTGTTTTACTTATTTTGGCTCAGTGGGTCTGAAACCGTTTACCTGCTTGTTCAAACAGATGTGACTGCACACCAGGGTACATAGGCGAGCACTGCGATGTTGATTTCGACGACTGCCAAGATAACAAGTGTAAAAATGGAGCCCACTGCACAGACGCAGTGAATGGCTATACATGCATCTGCCCCGAAGGTTACAGGTAAGAGAAGAAATACACATTCGTATTCAAAGTTAAGTCTCACACAACTCAATTTACATGGGCAATTCAGTACAATTTAATCAATGTATTAATTCTATTTTTTCTTTAGTGGCTTGTTCTGTGAATTTTCACCACCCATGGTCCTCCCTCGTACCAGCCCGTGTGATAATTTTGATTGTCAGAATGGAGCTCAGTGCATCATCAGAATAAATGAGCCAATATGCCAGTGTTTGCCCGGCTACCAGGGAGAGAAGTGTGAAAAATTGGTCAGTGTGAATTTTGTAAACAAAGAGTCTTATCTTCAGATTCCTTCAGCCAAGGTTCGGCCCCAAACAAACATCACACTTCAGGTAAGAGTTCTGCCACCAGCAAGAGCTGATCTCGTTTAAGCCAAATTCAGCTTCAAAGCATCAACATCCGTGGTAGTTTGTGAATGATGTTATTTCTTAAATATTGACAGTTACAGGCTGCATAACACAATGAGAGAAAATACTCCATGCGTGAAAAAGCTTAATCTTCTCTTCTGCATTTGCATTTTTCAAAAGTAAATAGGAACCAGGTATTTTTATTCATTACTTGATTGTTTGAAACACACACACACACACACACACACACACACACACACACAAAATGCATCTCTTTGTTTATGCTTGGGCGAAGGCATTTTATTTGTTTATTTTTATAACTGCAATTCAGGCTCCACACAGGTGGAGGCTTCTCTTAGGAAAACTAAATTTAAGAAGAGTACAGGTGAGACAGAACCCACTCTGGCAAAATATTCACCAAGTGTCTTTCAACTTTTCAACAAAAACCTTTAAGAATCAACACAAAGTTAACGAACTCGGTTTTATTTGAAATCTTTACACTTTGAGCAATGATTAGCAAGGTTAGACTAGATTAGGGTACATGGGACAAATTGAGGCTGCACGTTTGTTTTGTCTGGTAAGCAAAATATTTTGATTTGTTTTCAATTCAAATGGCCTTAGCCTATTTCTGTAGACCCCACTCTTTATTTGATTTACCCTGGCACTTCAGTGAGGAGCAGGGGGTTCTTTATAAGTCATGAAAAATGCGACCTTGGAAGGCAGACGCCTTCTCTAGAAAACTGGTCCCTTACCTCCCAGTATCTGCCACTTCGGATTGTTTTACATACCCAGTGGTGTTCGGGCTTAAGTCCTAACGTTGATGAAACTGGTCTTTCAAAGGCCCCAAAAAGCCAGGAAACAGGATATAAACAGAGATTTCCCTCCCCCTTTTCATGCCATAACTATAAATAATATGAAATATGAAAAGCTTGCTCAGTGCAGTCACATTTCACATATGCCATAAATGAAGCCCATTGCAGAAGCAAAAAGATCAAGTAAGTGAAATCGCCAGAAAAGAAAGTTCTAAGTATATGCAATGGTGTTTACCGAAGTATTTGTTATTGCTCTTTTTAACAGAACAGAAATCTGATCCTTTTATTCCTGATTTGTTTTTATCACCCTCTGCTGAGAAAATATAGTTTGAAATTGAAGGGGGAGAGCTCAATTTACTTAAATACCGTGAACTTTAATGATGTGGAAAATATTTTTCAACTTTAATTTCCTGAAGTATAAATCATGTATATAAATTCCTTGTTTTTGCATATTTCATAGGACATGCATCTTTAAACTTCATCGCTGCCAATACAGAAAGAATAAAAATACGTTTATGTAATTTAAAAACTTTTAAGAATTCTTTAGGAACTTATTTGCAACAAACTAATTTAGAATAGATCATCTTTCAAGTCATCATTTCAACGTGCGTTAGTATTTTCTCATAGCCATAAGGAAAAAATAAACCATAGTAACAACTCCACACCAAGCAGTCTTGTTTCTTTTTGATGAAATATGTTTGGATGACTTTATGTCCTGCTAATGTCAAGGGTACTTCCTACTAGATTGCCACAGATGAAGACAGTGGAATCCTCCTGTACAAGGGGGACAAAGACCATATCGCTGTGGAACTCTACCGGGGACGTGTTCGTGCTAGCTATGACACCGGCTCCCACCCGGCTTCCGCCATTTACAGGTGAAGATCTCTCAGTTACTGGTAAAGGTGAAAACGATTGTTTCACGAAGAACTGCTTCTCCTCTATTATTTTGTTTTTCGGAGGGAAGGGAATAAGTTGGCTGCAGCAGACTCTGTGATGTGTGTCAGAGGCCTGGCAGGAACAGATGGCATATGCAAGCTGGATAATTGGAGGAGAGATTTATAAGAGGATGACAGGTTTCCCCCGCTCAGTGAAAGCGAGCGTGCCTGTGAAACCTTTCGTAAACCGAAAAGGCATAAGGCGAAGAAGCGATTAACCTGAAAATACATCTTGCTAACAATCGCACAAAAATAAATCGAGGCAGAGCACAGATGCTCACAGACACAGTTCAAAGCTGGGGCGGCCAGATGCTGGGATGTTGGGTGTAGTTCCCAGGGAAGGAGCTTGATGGCGCCACTCTATTCAGGGCGCAAAAAAAAAAAACAACAACAACAACAACAACAACAAAAAAACACTGAACTCTATTTTCACTTCTCTGCATTTTTCAGAAGAGCAAAAATCTTTGGATTTCTTTGGGTTAGGGAAAAACAAGTTCTGATATAGGTCTTTTACAAAGACAAAGTTGTGATAAAGTGAACTTTCAAAAAGCGGGGGAAACCTGTGTTCACAAAGATTGGTAGAAATAGCGTTATCAGCCTGGCACTAGTGAGGAGGGACATTACTACTACCACACGCTTGAAAGAGTGAGAGGAGGCAGCGGGTTTGGAAGCCCAGGCTCAGAAAGAGAATTGTGGAGAGGACTGTGTGACAGGAGCTGTGACCTTCCGTGGAGGGATGCATTCTGCCCTCAAGCAAGAAGCCAGGGTTTTAGATACCGACCTCACTCTCCTTCCTCCCAACCATCTCCTGCCCCTCCTTCCCTTTGGCCAAATTAGATGCCAGAACACAGTGGATCCAGGGATCGCAGTAATGCAGCTCTCCCGTGAGCCTCCGGTGCTCGGGGCAGGGGGACCTGAGGAGGGTGGCTCTAGAGAAACAGTTGCCAGAGACACTCAACACAGTGAGTTACTATTCATGCAACAACACATATTTATCGAGCACCTACGATGTGCCAAGCACTGTTGTAAACATTCAGAAACAAAGCTTACGTATAATTAACCGATGGACACATACAACATGTGATCAGTCATCTTATTCATTTGGGAAGTTTTTTGATAATATAACCTATTGACAATATATTGGAGATGTGAAAGGAGTCATATTCATGGGGCATAAACTTTGCTAAAAGTGTGCTTTTTGCATGACTAACCTTGAGAGCCCCTCCGTTGGGTCTCAACACCAACTGTCTATTATCTTGCAGAAAATTTACTCAGTTAATTTCTTCACATGTAGAAATAGAACAATGTCACAAATTTAGAGCAGGGTCATAAAGTCATATGCAGTCAGTTTTTCCAGGTAGATAACTTCACAGAACTAAGCAGACCAATAGAAAGAATATAATATATTCTCATTCTGTTACTCTTGGAAAAAATCTAACTTTTCGGAGAAGTATCTGTCTATTACAAATAGCCTTGATCTTGGTAATAAAATAGGAGTGGTTATGACTGCAGTGAAGCAAAAGCAAAACACCATCCAGACAGGACTCGGCTGCATCTGCTTTGTTCTCCCTGAATGCTGCCCTATGAAAATGTGGGTTTACCAGAACTCCAGATTATTCAAGCAAAGGCAGAAATCTAGATTTCTTTAAAGTATAAAGTTTTCCCTCCTTTAAATATTGATTCACATTTTTTTTAAAGTACCATATGTAGTAAACAAAATACATCTATAGGCCAAACAAGCTTGCCAACAAATCTGGGCATTGATTGAGACATAAAGTGGAGATACTGACCTCTATATTATTGCTATTATTCATATATATAGCAATTTTTTTCAAAAGCCTTCACATCCTATTTGATTGTTCATAACAGTTCCAGCAAAGTCGATGCCAATTGTAGCCATGAATGGAATCCAATAAATCCTTTTGGTGGTGAGCTAACCCACTTGGGAATATTTACAGCATGGAAACAAACACATAATTATTGGTTTCCAAGTAGAACACAATTGTTATTTCGTCTCCAAATGGTGATGAATTAGTGCCAACATTTTAGATATTGCTAGGCCTTAAATTATATAGCCTCTATTTGATTCAGCTCATAAAAGATGTCAGAATATTGATTTTGTGGTTCATTTTTCTTTCTGATTTTTTGTTTGGTTTTATTTTATGCAATGAAACAGCAGAGAACTCTCAGAAACCATAGTAAAGGTTCTTGAGGTTGGCTTATTAAAGCTAGTGTTCACGTAAAATATACTTAAAATATTTCTAATATTTTAATATACTTAAAAATAAAAGTTGTAGAAACCCAAGTGATTATATCCAAATGATAACTACTAAGAGCTTATTTTTTGTTTATGTTCATTACCTTTCTTTTTTGCCTAACCAACAATAGAGCATACCCTGTGACAATTTACAAAAAAGAATAATATCACATAGCACACTTTTCATTATGAACCAGAAGTCTACTTCTAGTGAAAGTTTTTGTTTGCCGCTCATCTAATAGATATATATTTTTTGAGGTCCAGGGAAAACATAACTTTCATTTAATTCTGACTTTATTTTGTGATACAACAACTAAGAAAAGTTGTTACATTATTTTTAAGTAAAAGAAAAGAAGCAATACTTTCCTAAATCCAGATAGATGATTGAGTAATTGATCGATTGATACGGTCTCTATATAAAAATATAATATATTAATATTCTAAATTGTAATAAAAATGCTTTTGTGAGGTAGAAACTATAGAGAACAATTAAAATTTTTCAACACACTAGGAGAATCTAGTATTTGACAAGGAATAATCATAATAGCTAAGATGTGTGTTCAGATCTAGACTTGGCCAATCACTATTATATAAATGTAGAGAAGGTACTTAATCTTTCTGCGCCTCAGAATCCATATCTGTAAGTAATAGTACAGACCCTACCCCATAAGGTCCCTGTGCATATTAAATTCTGAACTCAGTTCTGTCCTCACCCCTCACGGAATTGTCTTCATTCTCATCTCTCTTTTAGCACTACCGGAAATTTTTTTTCTGGTATCTCTGGAGTATTGCAGAGAAGTTAAAAGTGTATCCTCTATCCTCATACATTAACACTAGAAGTGCAGACTGTTTACAATTTATAGGAAGGGCAGTTTGAAAATATCTATGAAAATTGCAAATACATTTACTCTCTGACCTGTGATATCCTACTTCTGGGAATCAAGCCTACAGATGTACCTGAAGACGCAGAAATAACATGTGCACAAAGGTAGTCCACTGTGGCATTAGTTATAAAAACAAAAGGAAACAACCCACGTTTCTATCTAAATAACTACAGTACATCTACGCAATGGAATTTACTGTTAAAAAGAATGGGAAGAAAGGAAGGGAAAGTATGAAAGAGTTCTCTGTGCCTGACATTGAAAGATTTCCAAGGTATATTGCTCAGTTCAAAAGAAAGAAAAGCAGAGTAGTGCCAAAGGAAAGTCAATACATATATGTATTTTTATTTACAAATATTTGCATAAAGACAAACCTAGAGATAGAGAGGAGAGAGAGGGGTGGTAGAAACAAGACTAGTATATGGGTACTATTTTATATCATTTTGATTTTTGAACCATTTGGATGTATTGTTCACTCAAACAAAAATCGAAGTAATAAAAAAGATCAAGTGCTCTAAAGCCAGTCTGCCTTGATTCAAATTGTAGCTCTGCCATCTATTAACTGTGTGTCTTAAGAAATTGCGTAAGCTCTCTGGGCCTCACCTGGTAAAGGGGTTAATAAATCATAGTTCGTTCCATCTTTGTGGGACCGTGGTCAGAATTTTATGATTTGATATATGTAAAATATTTGGAACAATGCATTGCTATTAGTAAACAATGATAGCTGTTGGGATTCTAAATTCAGAGTGTCCAAAACTGAGTTGATTTCCTCTGTTTCACCTACCGTGTGTCCTTGTTACATTCCTAATTTCATTAAGAGGCAGCACCATCTTCTTGGGCATCACTGGCGTCACGGAGTTGCTCTTAATCTTTTTCTTTCCTTCACCTTCAATTTGCCCCAAGTCTTAACTCTGTCCTCCTAATTTTCTGGCATTTATCAAATGCTTCTGACCTTGCTCAGGGCTTACCAGAATGTGAACTCTGATGAAAGGTATTCCTTCTCCATCGTTATAGCAAAAGCCATCAATAACACTGTTGCCATCAGCTTTCTCATTAGTTGCTTAATGAACATTTTCTTTGGTTGAATTAAATTTTAAAATCTTGATGTGTGCCCACTTTACATAACATTATTAAAAGTGCACCACACTAATGTTTTTAAAGGAAGTGTTTTTACTTATTATCTCAGAATTTGTTCAGTTGAAGTCAGTTTAATTGCATGATTTTTTTTATATTGTATAAGATTGACTTTGGTAGACCTTGTTTTCCAAATTTTACATTATTTAATGTGCTATTGGAATATCACATACATGAATAATTAAGTATGTCAGGTGTGTCTTTTCAGTTACCTGGTTACTTTTCAACATTGATAGAAGTAGATTTTACTTTAATAAAATATAGCCTGATAAAATTAGGAAAAAATAATCACTAAGTTATTGTTTCTGTAGGATTATTTTTTGGTTTAAAAAGTTTCATTTTAGATGTCAGTTATTGTCTCAAGTGAATCTATAGGAGAACCATTTTCTCATAGAATTATGTCTAGAGGGAAGAGCTAAGGTAGCTTTAAGAGTGTTTAAGAAAACCCAAGATGTAGTAATATTCCTTTTTCCATGGAACTAAAGTGACATGCACATTTTCTCGTTATACTTTTTACGTCTGACAGAAGATTGTGATTTCTTGTAGATATGCTTACTGCTAACAGGGCCAGACATACAGGCAGTGGTATGGAGCATTATTTTCAAATAGTGTGCATCAGAATTACCTCAAGCGTGTGTTACAATACTTGTTACCAGGCTCCACATCTAGTCTCTAGGATTTAGAGCTCAGACGAGCCCCCAAATAGTCATTTCTACAAGTTCCAAGGTAACGCTCTGGTCCAAGGACCACAGTGACAGAATCATGTTTATAAGAGGAATAGATCTGAGCTCTGCTCTGAGGGCCCTTGGTGTGCATCTCTTCTCATATCCAAGTTCCCCGCCATCATGCTTGATGTTGGCCTTGAAACCAGCCATGCTGGGAGTCTTTCTGCCATAGAACTCAGTAAAATTCCAAGCTGTTTCTATGTCGGAGAGCCAGTTGTTGAACATTTGCCAGCACCCTGCTGTCAAGAGATTGAATCAGCAACCACAGAGGTGACACAAGCTGCCTAACAAGCGAATGAATGTAAAGTGTCACATTGCCTAATTGTGATAGTGCTTAGAGAATGGCATAAAATGCTCTTGGCAATAGTGGAGTGAGTGAACAAATGAATGAATGAATGAATGAATGAATACCTCAACTTAAAGCTAACATCAGTAGTAATCCCTCAGACAGGAATGGAGTAACACATTTTTTTCTCAAGCAAGCTGATAACTGATTGCCCTTCAAAGTGACTTTATCTTCATCTAGATAGAAACTTTTTAAAAAATTGTTACTAAAAATGGTATGCGTCCTTCTTTAGATTCAAATTAATGTCATTTTTCAAACCAGACAGCTTCTTTGGAAACATGGCCAACTACTATTTAAAAACTAGGCAGTCAGATGAGCATCTCACAGAGGCATAGAATGGTACCGTGCATTACAGTTTCAGTGTTTAGGGAACCTGTTCACGGTTAGAGGACTTTCCCATGCTGACTCAGGCTCATTTCACTGCATAGCCTCTTGATTATACACCTTACAGGCTTAAATCTAAAAAGATAATAATAACAATTATTATATAATAATTATTATGATTATTATTAATAACAATTATTATATTATAATTATTATTATTATAAAAGTATCATTGGAGAAACAGAGAGTGGACAGAATCTATGAGACCTTCTCATTTCCAAGATAAACACTAGGCTATCCTTGATATGCCATATGGGAAGGCACTGCTGTTTCCCGGCTTTGTAACTTTGAGCAGGTTACTTCACCTCTTTGTGCCCACATTTCTGCATCTGAGCGATCATATCTGTTTTTCACATGTGTTTAGGAGATTTGGAAGTAATGAATGTAAAGCACATAGTGTAGTGCTAGGCACAGAGTGAGCACACAATAATTGATCACGATTATTAAGATCAGTGGTAACTCTTGCCAGTTGGTGGTTTACGGATATTCTTCATGCTCAGATATCCAGATGCTAAAGAATAAATACCTATGTGCAAATGTTATTGTCTTACATGTGACTCACTATATATTCAAATGTAAGGGCCCCTTTCTATTTCAATGCATTTTATTTAAATTAGATAATTTACTTCCAAACTACTGATTAAAATATAACTTAACTTGTAAACTATTTTTAAAAATGTCCTTGTGAAAACTCTTTATGTATATAAATAAATACCTTTAGCTCCATTTGACTTCCCTTTCTTTTGATTAAAAAGAAAGTCAAGGAAATTGTTTTTACCAGCCTGACTCACAGTCAAAGTATTGTCATCCCAGAGATATCAAAGTGAGATGGCCAGTTGAATTTGTCTGGCTTTTGATTCCTATTTCATTGCACAGAAGACATCACCAGATACTTTAAGTTTTTAAGTCAAAAAGCTGGAGCTTACATAAGCAAAATGAACTATTAGTCTTTATTAAATCACTGAAATTCCTTAAGATTTATGGTTAAGATAGAAATATAAAAATGTCATTGTTAATATGTTCTGCATAAAGTAAGAATATCCAGTGCAAGTTAGAGCACCTCTTCTTTTAAGCCCCAAGTTTTTGAACTCTTTTTCTGTAGCAAACCACAAGACATAGTTGAATAACCGCTTTATTTTCATACATCCACTTAGAAATTCAAGAAAATAAAATCTCAGGTAATAGATGATTGTAGTAAAACTAAATTACATAATAATGGTAATAAATACAATTTATGTTCCCAGTGGAAAGGCTCGATGTTAAATGGTGCACTCTTGACTTTTGTGAGTCATCAAATATATAGTTCCCTAGAGAGTAGTAAAAGCGAGTTTATCGATACTTATCAGAACCCAGAAAGATATTATGCATTTTGAGCGATAGGTAGAAGAAGATGACTGTGATGGATGGTAAAATCGAGGATGGCTGAGTTTTATCCTGTAACAACTGGTGTGTCAATCCCTGCTTTTATTTTAAAATATGTAGGCAGAGCATTCCTGGACATTCCCCAGTTTATCTCATGCTGTACAAGACAGCATGAAACACCAGTTTAGAATCCTTAGCTCTCACACATTCTCTTCAGGCCCCATACACACAATAGCATCTTAAAAGCAAAGAATCTAAAAACATTAATTTCAAAATACTTATCTGTTACAAGGCCAGGGTGAGGCCTCACCCAATTTTAGGGAAGTATAAATGGAATTAAGCTCAGTGGTAACTTTTGCCAAGTTCCGAAATGATCAGATTCAACACTAACAGCTTTGGGGAGGAGAAAAACCTAGGCAGCCTGAATCCAAATCTAAGTTTCATATCTATGTACTTTAGATGCATTCACATAACCTTCCAACTCTCATAAGATTATTACATATTCTTTTACAATTCTTTGATTTTTAGTAAATGTACCAAGTTTTGCAACCAACAAATAAAATTATTTTTGATAGAATTTTATTCCTTGGTTATTAGAGAGAGACATTGTCTATTAAAGGCTTATTAGAGGTGAAGATACATGTTGTTTGTAAAGTACTAGGTACTTTTCGGGTTTTTTTATTTCTTGTGAAAGTGATGCATAATAATTAAAAGCACGCATTCTAGAACCAGTCGACCTGGCTTCAAATCTGTTTAGTCACTGGCTGTGCCACCTTGAGTACCTTAAGAGCCCAGTTCTTATGGTTGTTGTGAGTCTTAAATTAACTAATACATGTAATGTTCTTAGAACAAGTACCTGGCTGAAGATTTATCTCCCAGCATTATTCTTCAGAATATGGTCGCTGAAACATCCGAATTTTTAAATAAAATGTATCTTTTAGATGTCCTGCCTGAAAATGGCCTGAAGCTTCTTGACAAACTATAATCCAGTTAGTATTACTGAAAAAAGAAAAAACTGCATGTGTTATTCTTAATACATCTCCCTTATATTCTATTTATTTAGCATGTATTTATTGAGCAGCTACTATTAACCAGACTCTCTGCTGGATGCATTAAAGAGTACAGAAATAAGTAATGCATGGCTTCCTGCTTTAAATTAGCTTACCCAATTGTACTGCATCAAACACCATCATCGACGATGACATACTTAGATTGATTGACTAAGACTGATGTGTGACCAAGAACCCACTCCCCATATATAAGGGTCTTTCCTTTGCAATTGTAAAGATAAAAATGGGGCCTTTTATTAATATTTATGACTTAATTAAGACCAGTGTTTATAGAACATTCACATAAAACCACTTAGAGGGTTGTATATATCACAAAGGAAAAGCAACTGACCACTACCTTCTCTATGTATACCTTTATTTTAATGTTTTACCTAAAACTTTTAGTAACTTGAACCAGATATACCCCCAAAGCAGTTATTACATTTCTGCCAGTCATCAGTGTTTTCTTACAATTATAACTGAAAATAAAACTAGACTAATTTCTTCCTGAAGAAGATTCTGAAATAGTATTGGATTATTTATATGGTGGAGGAGGTGGTGATGGTGGTGATGCTGGTGATGGTGATGGTGATGATGATACTAATATCTAAGATTTAGCTTTGCACTTTCCATATGCTGGATGCTTTGCACTACCTTTAAAAATATCATTTCAAGTAGACCTCAAGTTAACCATGAGGGATAAATATGTATTAGTATTTACTAAAGAGAAAACTAAAGTTTACCAGCAATTAAGTAATGTGTCTAAACTCAAGCATTTAATAAATTCAAGACCATGATTCAAATCCAGGGTTACCTGACACCAAAATCTGTATATTTAATCACTAGTCGATATTACTACTCAATGTATCACCTTAGAAAACAGTCATATATAAGATCACTAACAGTTGCTATGTAACTTTATTTAGAGAGTAATTTCTTTGTATATTGTTCTTTCTGTTGATTTTAATGGTATCAGGTATTAGGATAATTAAATGTATAGAAGGCAAAAATATTGATTGGCATATAATATAATGAAATATAATAAAACATTGTGTTATATAATAAAAATTTAAAGAAGTTTATTTTTTAAATGATATTTGAGACAGGTTATCAACAATCCCTGCACATATGGACTCTCGTAACCACTTAAAACAAGAAAACCTCACCTATTTTCATGGTTCTGCAGAATGCTTTATACTGTCAAATTACAAAAAAACTTTCTATTCTACGTAGGCAAAAAATGAAATAAGATTAGACTTCTGTGGTGAGAACCATGCAGAAATGTCAGTACTTTTTTCTATTTTTTCTAGACTTGACCTACATGCAAATTTAAATATAGTACCTAGAAACTTAAACAAATGCCTTATGTAGGGAATATTAGGTATTCACAATCTTCCTATCAATCCTATGCTCCCATATTTTCATTTTTGATCCTTTTTTTAAATCTTTACAGTCAAGATACTAATCTATTAGCTCTTTAATATTCAGCATTTACTTTTGGCCCCAACTTGCATTATGCCATATTTTGCCTCTTATCATGAAAGATAAGTATTCCTTGATCCTATTTTCGTCTTGATCCTGTTTTTTTCATTGATCCTGTTTTCATCTTTGCCTGCTGTAACACTCCTGTTACATTAACAGCAACACTTTAAACCCATATAGCACCAACTTACTAATTTCACTCAACTTCATCTTATTTTAGATCCTCATTTTTCATTTACCTCAGTTCCTTAATCTTCTTGTTTTTATCCATTTTATGAATTTCCATAAGCCCCCTTACTTTTTTTTTGAATGATTGTTAAACCTGGCCTAGAAAGTGACAGAAGAGAAACTGAGAAATGACTGTTCTCACCAGACTCCCTGTGTATGACCGTGTTAAGCTTTCTGTGTAATATGATTATCCCACCTCTCCTCTGAACATAGACGTCTTCACAGTTATAGCGTTTGATGGGTGGTCCTCTCAAAAATTCAAGGAAAGTAAGAGTATATTATTAATTAACAAATTTTAGAAAGTGCAATGATCCTACCAAGTTGGTTTTTCCTGCACTCGAGTGTATATTTGATTTAATAAGTCCCAATGCACAGCGTCGAAGAGAGTAGAAGCCAGTGACTTACAAATATTGATGTCTGTGAAAGATATTTGGCTCAGGTGTAGGTTCTTTTTCTTTTTAATACAATTTGGAGTAACAGTATCTCAGTAAATGGAACTTTTGTAGCATTTAAAAGCAAATGCATCAAGTATCTTTTGTAATTTCTACATATTGGGTGAATGTGACTGGGTAATGTTAAAATGTGCCCATTTGCACTTCTCCCAATAGGAAAACAAGCTCATTTTCTATCTGTTCCTAAAAAATAGAAATTATAGGTCCTTGAAAATATCTTTTATTTTTAAATCAACTACTATTTTTTAATCTTTATTACTGTTAGATAGGACTATCTTTTCCCAAGACTCTCTAATTGGAGTTTGTATTGTCACTTCTTTTCTTTAGTAAAAATGGAAGTATCAGCTACCTTTGTTTGTTTGTTTGTTTTGTTTGTTTGTTTGTAGCGTGGAGACAATAAATGATGGGAACTTTCACATTGTGGAACTTCTTGCCCTGGATCAGAGCCTCTCCCTCTCTGTGGATGGAGGGAGCCCCAAAATCATCACCAACTTGTCAAAGCAGTCCACTCTGAATTTCGACTCTCCACTCTACGTAGGAGGTAAGCTGTCTTCTACAACCAATGGGTCCCCAAACCCCGTGACTCTCATCACAGACTAATTCTGAAGTTGTTGATGCCCCATGCCATGGTCATTGACCAACAGTGACCAGTCATTGATGATGGGCAGCACAGATAGACAAGAAGGAGCCCCTGATGAGTGTTAAGGGCACGTTTTGTAATCCCAGCTCTTGCTTTAACTAAATGAGTGATTGAGGTAGGGAAGGACATTATTCACATTTATTCGTTTCTATTACATGCTCGATGACATAAACATATAATTTCATCTTATTACTTGATCTGGTCTATGGAAAGAGATCAAATTGGACAATGAGGAAAATGATGAAATAAGGGGTATGCATGACCCCACACCTCTGCCCACGCCCCAGCTCCCTGGAGGGGGCAGATACTACCAGCCTCAGTCAGGTGTTCCCATGACAAAATGTCTGCACCACCAGTTGCTAACACGTGTAAATGACAGGACAGTTATGAATGAAGTCAAATGAATGAATGAACAAACGAATGAACAAATTAAATGTACAAAAAGTACATTTAACAAAAAGTAACAAAAAGTACTTCTGTTTAGTCAAGACCTTGAGGTGAGTGTACAAAGAGAGAGCATTGGGAAGACGTGTTAGGGCTTGGAAAGATGGAATAAAGACTCTGGACATTTTTAAATTTTTAAGCAACAAGAAGGCAGATGATTAAATAGATGAGGAAAGAAATATGAGCCAAACTCTGAAAGAGCCCCAAGGAGCGGAGCAGAGCCACCAAGGAGAGAGCTCGCACTAGTACTTCTATCTGGAGGAGTCAACATATACGGGAGACACAGAATTTCAGATTTTAGGCTAAGGAACAAGAAAGCATGTGATGTTGAATTAGTTGCATTGAATTAAATCACATTTCATTGTGGTGAACTGACTGATAATATTAACTCATTTTACAGGTAAATAAGCTAAAGCTTATGAACAGGTCAGTGTAACTGATTTCTTCACCATGACAAGTATTTTCATGAAGTTCCCATCATCCCCTTCAAAATAATACTTTTGACTGCTACACGATTTTCTTGACTCCTCAAAGCCTTCCTTGATGGCATTTTTGGAATTGTCCTGAACATCCAGAGCAGCTTTGTTTTTAATGATTTCTCTAATAGAAAATCTTAACACTTTTGATAGAGTTTTGATTTTTTTGAGAAACAGAAGTCTTTGGTTCAATTCTGTAAATATTTATTGAGCACCTCTCATATGCTAAAAACTAAGTTAATAGATGCATGAAGGATACAAAATTGAATATATATATATTTACGCCCAGGAGAGTGGGGAAGGCAGATATGTTTTCAAGGAATCAAATGCATTACATATGAAGTCTGTGTAGCAAATTGACTGATGTAGTTGCTTCATGGGAATCACAACCATGAGATTTATTAACAGACAGAGGCCCTCCATTTCCACTGCGCTTTAGTTAACAGCCATTGCTTTGGGATGGGTGAAGCAAGTCACAGATATACCTGTGGTTTGAGAGAAATTATATTTACTAGGCACATGCTGTGTGCTCAACACAAAGCTTCTTTTACAATCTTAATCCTCAGGGACTTTAGAAAGTAGGTGTCATTTTTTGTTTTACAGTCCTGAAGCAACAGTCTCAGGAACTTCATGAAACTCATCCAAGTTCACAAAGCTATGAAGTGATAGACACCTCATTTGAGTCCAGATCTGTCTGACCCCAGAGCCCCCTGCATTGCCACTCACCTTAACCTGGAGCAGAAAGGGAAGCAATCTAAGTTTTGTGGGTTTTTTTGTTTATTTCTGGATTTGTCCTTCACTTTATTTCATTATGCTTTCATTAGAAGCCATTTCTTTACATCTTTTAAAACTCTTTCAGAATGCAGTGAGAAAGGCCTCATTTCCTTCCAATTCGAGGGTAATTCAGATTAAAGAAATACAAGGCAATTGTAAGACCACAGCCCCGAATTCTGTATGGCAAAGGCAAGAGAACCTGCATTAGCAAAGGAGAATGAGGCAAACAAGTTCTTTTTGTCCATGTTTGAAAACAGGGACATACTCCAAGGAGGACATGAGAAGGTGATGCCTCCTATGCCTGCAGCGTCTGGAAGTATTTTCTAGCAAAATAGAGAAGCAGCTTTACCTACCCTTCGGTTATCGACTACCCATGATGTAGGCTCTACTAAATACAAGACAAGCTAATCCTTATGCTTTTCTATGTGATAGTACAACCAGAATATGTAGTATTACCAAATGGGATTTTTTTTAAGTTATTTCCATGTATTTATCACCATGAATAATTCTGCAGTAAACATAGGGGTATATATATATCTTTATAAATATTTTCAAATTGTTATGTGATAGTACAACCAGAATATGTAGTATTACCGAATGGGATTTTTTTTAAAGTTATTTCCATATATTTATCACCATGAATAATTCTGGTGATTATATATAGTTATATATATACCCCATAAAGATATATATACCCCATAAATATAGGGGTATATATATCTTTATAAATATTTTCAAATTTTTCAGGTAGATACCCAGAAGAGGGGTTGCTGGGTCATATGGTAATTCTATTCTTAATTTTTCGAGGAACCTCCATACTGTTTTCCATAGTGGCTGTACCAATTTACATTCCCACCAGCAGTGTATGAGAGTTCCTTTTCTCCACATCCTCTCCAACACATTATTTCCTGCCTCATTGATAATAGCCATTATAACAGGTTTGAGGCGATATCTCATTGTGGTTTTCATTTGCATATACCTAATAGCTACTGAAGGTGAACATCTTTTCAGATATCTGTGGGCTGTCTGTATTTCATCTTGGGAAAAGTTTCTGTTCAGGTCCTCTGCCCAGTTTTTAGAGTCTTTGTTTTGTTGTTGTTGAGTTGTATGCATTCTTATATATTTTGAATATTAGCCCCTTATTGGAAGTATCATTTGCAAATATCTTCTCCCATTTGGTTGGTTGCCTTTTTGTTTTTGTTGATGGTTTCTTTAGCTGTGTAGAAATTTTTGGGTGTATGTAGTCCTGTTCATTTATTTTTGCTTTTACTTCTCTTGCTTTTGAGGTCGAATTCATATAATCCTTTTTAAGCCCAGGGACCTTGAGTTTCATATTTACATATTTCTATATATTTCTCTGCAATTTATTGTTTCATGTCTTACATTTAGATCTTTGATCTATTTTGAGTAATTTTTGCATATGGTAACAAATAGCAGTCTAGTTTTATTCTTTTGCATATGGCTTTCTAATTCTCCAACATTATTTACTGAAGAGACTTTTTTCCCCCTCTATTGTATATTTTTGGCTCCTTTGTTAAAAATTGTTTGCCTATATACACTCAGGTTTATTTCTAAGCTTTCAATTTTGTTCCTTTGGTCTGTGTATCTGTTGTTCTGCCAATAGCATGCTGCTTTGATAACTGTCACCTTATAGTATAATTTGAAGTCAGAGAGTATGCTACCTTTGCGAGATGACTGGATAAAGAAGATGTGGTCTATATACAATGAAATACTGCTCAGCTATAAGATGAAACTCTGCCATTTGCAACAACATAGATGGATCTTGAGAATATCATGTTAAGTGAAATAAGTCAGACAGAAAAAGTTAAGAACCATTTGATTTCACTCATATGTGGGATATAAAACAGAAAGCAACAAATGAACAAATAAGACAACCGGATAAAGAAGATGTGGTCTATATACAATGAAATACTGCTCAGCTATAAGATGAAACTCTGCCATTTGCAACAACATAGATGGATCTTGAGAATATCATGTTAAGTGAAATAAGTCAGACAGAAAAAGTTAAGAACCATTTGATTTCACTCATATGTGGGATATAAAACAGAAAGCAACAAATGAACAAATAAGACAAACAAACAAAAACTCATACAGACAACAAAACAAAAACTCATACAGACAACAGGATGGTGGTTACCAGAGGGAAAGGGGGCGGAAGGGGAGGTAGAAGAGGGTAAAGTGGGTCAAATATGTGGTGGTGGAAGGAAACTTGACATTGGTGAACACACGATGCAATATGCAGATGATGTATTATAGAATTAAAACATATAATCTTATTAATGTCACCCCAATAAATTTAATAAAAATTTTTATATATATTAAGACCTGCATATAAAGACCCCACATGTGTCACAAATCTTCTAATGAGGCCATTGGACAGGGGACCTCAGCCTTGACACTCGGTTCCTTTACTGTCATTTTTAAACATGTAGAGTTGGTAAGGTCCTACTAAATTATCTGTTGGTTGGTTGGTTGATTGGTTGATAGCTTGAATTCCAGCTTTGGCTCATGGCAGAGAGAAAAGGCTAAAAGAGAAAAAAAAAATCAGTAGGAATCTACTTCTGTTTATCAATTAAGACCTAGTTCTCTAGTCAGAAATGTGCCAAGCATATGAAAAGGTTGACTCAGAATAGTTCCTGATTGAATATCTTATTGAAAATAAATATATGGGTGATATATCTACATTTGTATTAAGTATAATCAAAACTGGACCTTTTACGATTGTTAGCTTTGGGGATAAAAAGAACACATTTCCTAACCATTTCTCCCTGCTGTGAAGCATCACCAGTCTGTGTTAAAGTCCACACATTTATGATGGATGAAAGATTAAATCAGAAGAACTTATTTCAGAGCCAGGAATTTCCTGCTACTAGTCCTCTCCTGGAAATGGTACATCTCATCCTTCTGAACCTGTTCTACAAAGCAACCCAGTTTCCAAGGCCAGATGGGCATGGACCAAAAGGGAGAACTCATAGAACTTCAAAGCCGAGACTCCCGATTCAGTGCCTGTCAAAGTGTGACCATGGACTACCTGCTTCAGAATCTCCCGAGCTGCATGTTAACGCTTAGATTTCTGCACGCCATTCCATCAGAATCTCATGGTGGAGAGATTCTGGGGAGCTGCCTTCTAAACATGCACTTCTGGTGGTCCTTAGGCGTGACAAGCTTGGAAGCAACTGTTCTGGTCCATCCACTCATAGATGAGAACCAAGCCCAAGGACACACAGAACAACAATAAAGCCTTTGACACCTAGCCTAGTGCTTTGTGAACCTAACTATCCAACTTTGATGCCTGCTGGAACTCAAATGGGCTCCTTAGAAGGGGAAAGATGATGATGCCAAGAGTCAGGGTCCAGGGAACACTGAGGTTCTTGCTCTTCATAACCATTGAACTCCCTGGAGAATGCAAGCCGGGTCTCCTCCAGGCAGATGTTCAGACACCAGGCACAAGGAGGGCCTGAGTAGCAGAGAGGAAAAGCAGCTGCCCCGAAGGCCTCCTTCTTCCTCCTTTCCCCCACAGTGGCCTGGACAGTTGCCTTGTGTCAAGTCCCACACAGGAGCTATTTCAGGGTCTGGCTGAGGTCGTGGAAAGATTCCTCAGTTTTGCCAAATGAGGGTCACTAGTGGAATGTACATCTACAAAGATTACAAATCCTGTTTTTGGAGGAATTTCTTTTGTCTTCCCGATTTCTTGGAATGTGAAGCCTTCCTGCCGATTAGCAGGGGAGTGGGGGAATGATGAGAATGAGGTGTTGGGCTGATAGGAAGCACGGGAGAGGTTTTCAGGGACCGACGTCCATGACTGAGCCATGGATGTTGCCATTGGTGGGCTGGATTAGGTGCTAGCCTTGCGTTTGGCAGGGTCGGGGAGGAAGGTCACTGCGCACCCCAGCTCTCACCCTCTGACACGTGAGGGACTGAACCGAGACTGGAGATTGCAGAGATGTCTTTCATCTGCCTGATTCGAACTCAATCTTATTGGATAACACTGAGCACACTGCTGAGCTCCCTGGGCCTGGGCCCTTCATCATCAAAGGGCAAGATTGGTCAGGGGATTACTGACCTGTGTCATGGCTCTCTAGACCTCCTGGGGTGTGTCCAGGTTGCGGGCACTTGGGGAGGGGGGGTGACCGGTGAGAGAAGAGAACACTAACCCCTCCCCCTTCCCAGTCTTGCCTTAGCACAGTAGCTCTGCTTTTGTATTTTTCATATGTATGCCTCTGTGGAAGGTTTGGTTCGAAACAAATTTTAAAAATTAATGCTCGACCACCAATGAACTAAGTTCTTTATTCTAGTTGTGCATTGGAATTGCCCAGAGCATCTTCCAAAAAACAAAAATAGGGAAACACATCTCTTCTCCCTCGCCCACCTTGTCCAGATAACCCGATCAAGGAAGTCTGAGTTGAGGTCCTAAGCATCAGTGTTTCTTCTAAGATCCTGTGTGATTCTAATATGCAGCCAGGTAGAGACCCTCAGGACTGGATGCTCATGATATGTGTTTCTCCTAAAGAAGTGTCACACAAACTGCCACCCTGCTGCAAGGGCGAAGAGGGTCTGGGTGTCAGATAGCTGAGGAGTCCCCAAAGAGCCTGACCTCTGACTCGCTGTCCCTCCCCAGGCATGCCTGGGAAAAACAACGTGGCTGCGGCCCTGCGCCAGGCCCCGGGGCAGAACGGCACCAGTTTCCATGGCTGTATCCGGAACCTCTACATCAACAGCGAGCTGCAGGACTTCCGCAAGATGCCCATGCAGACCGGCATCCTGCCCGGCTGTGAGCCATGCCACAAGAAGGTGTGTGCCCATGGCACGTGCCAGGCCAGCAGTCAGTCGGGCTTCACCTGCGAGTGCGAGGAAGGATGGACGGGGCCCCTGTGTGACCAGAGAACCAATGACCCCTGCCTGGGAAACAAGTAAGTTTGGTTACTTGGTAGTTAAACACACGTACCCCAACCCTCAAAGCAAACCCTAAGGAAGGAGGGAGGGAGGGAGGGAGGAAGAAAGAAGCCCATTAGCACTTTCTCCCTCATTTTCCTTCACCATCCTCCCTCCATCCTTATCCTCTCTGCTAACGTGTTTTCATTCCTGTGCCCCTCCTCTTAGATGCATGCATGGCGTCTGCCTGCCCATCAATGCCTTCTCCTACAGCTGTAAGTGCCTGGAGGGCCATGGGGGCGTCCTCTGTGATGAAGAGGAGGCTCTGTTTAACCCCTGCCAGGCGATCAAGTGTAAGCACGGGAAATGCAGGCTCTCAGGACTGGCGCAGCCCTACTGTGAATGCAGCAGCGGCTACACTGGGGCCAGCTGTGATCGAGGTAAGCCAGCCCAGCTGGGCGCTTCCCTCTCTTGGAAAAGCAAGAGGGGGCTCCACCTTTGAAAAGAGAGTGAGAGAAAGGGAGACAGAATGAAAGAGGTGGGAGCGATGTGAGAAATGCCAGGTCTTTACAGGACTCTTAGTTGCTGCTGTCGACTTATTTCCCGGTGTTCCGAAGGCACCAGATGTGACATGTCCTAAGCCTCCACTGCAGGCTTTTACACGGCCTTCAGATACCTGTGAAAATGCTCCTTTTTACCTTACATAGAAGTACATTTACTTCCTTCTTACCTTTATCTGCTGTTCTCATCTAAATATATTATTAATTTGTCTTCTGGCACAGAGAGGACAGAGCTAATAATTCTGCTCTGGTTTTAGGATAAAGTCACCTTTGACCTTAGAATCGAATTAATTCCAACAAATTCTGCAGGTGAGAGGATGAGAACGGGCTGACTTGTTAGCCCATCTTTCTCTTTCTCTTGTGTCTGAGGGATCAGAATGCCCCTTGCCTCGAGCTGGCACAGGTTTTGTTGAGTGTGTCAGAGGGACAGACAAGAGGAACGTACTCATGGAAGCTTTCAGCAGATGTCTCTTTTTGAACTAGTTCACGCTAGGGTAACTTATGAAGTTAGTGGAATGTTACTCATATTAAGTAACAGAGTGAAAGATATTAAACTTCAAGTCTAATACATTAAATCGCACACTCTCTGAAACTGCTCCGTGCGGTAAACAAAGCCAGCTGTTTGGAGTGTAAAAACAGAAGATGGGTATTTTTTGCAATAAAGGAAAAGACTGAGGAATCCAATTTTCTTGTCAGTCCTATGGCGTAGTATTTATCGTTCCCATATATAGTATTCACTCCGCTGGGGGAAAAAAAAAAGGCCAAAAAGAAGCATTTTTCAAAGAGCACAAGGCTGTGCCCCCAGCCCCATAACACGTTACATAAGCGTAACACCGCAAAGGGCAGTTACACACAGGAAGCACAAGCAACGCCTCCTGAAGCCAGCTGTGACTTTTTGATCGCTCCCCGCCACCCCCCGCACCCCCGTGCCTTATCGCGACCGCCCTTAAAATGCTTGTGCTTTTTGTTCTTCTCCAGAAATCTCTTGCCAAGGGGAACGGGTGAGAGATTATTACCAAAAGCAGCAGGGCTATGCCGCCTGCCAAACCACCAAGAAGGTGTCGCGGTTGGAGTGCAGAGGGGGCTGCGCCGGCGGCCAGTGCTGCGGGCCGCTGCGGAGCAAGCGGCGGAAATACTCGTTCGAGTGCACGGACGGCTCCTCGTTCGTGGAGGAGGTGGAGAAGGTGGTCAAGTGCGGCTGTGCCAGGTGCGCCTCCTAACCGCCGCCCCCGGGAAGGCGGCGTCTGCTTCCCAGCCGCGCTGGACGGAGTCACGCTTCATAGTGGAAATATTTGAAATATATTGTAAAATACAGAACGGACTTATTTTTATTATGAGAAATAAAGACTTTTTTTTTTTTCTGCATTTGGAAGAAAAAAAAAAAAATGCTTGAACTACAGCTTCCCCGACACTGGAGAAGTATGAAGGAAGATATTCCTGGAGGCATTAGGGCAACGATGGTGACCACTGCGACTCGGGTTCAGCTTTCGTGACATGCTGAAGACAAGCAGAAGCACAGGGACGGGCAGGGACGAGCTGCCGTGCGCTGTGTGAACTGGCCCAGAGCCTCAGGCGCGCGCGCGCCCTCGTCGCCACCCCTGTGGCGCACGAGGACAGACCAAGCACACGTGTGTGAGTGAGGATGCGAGGCAGAGGAATGGAACCCAAGGATTCGGACAGAACGAACGGATGAGAAATATTTTGTGCAAAAGATAAAGTGTCCTGAAGACCTGGGTCCCATTCGCGAGAGAAGACGGGAGTGCTAAAATTGTATCTTCTTTTTAAATGTCAGCATGTTAACAGAAGAAGCACACAAAAGTGTTTATCTACCGTTTTCCAGTATTAATTTTTTTGTAATATAAATGATAAAGGAGATGATAAAGAACCAATAGATTATCGATAAATAAATTAGTAATAATATGAATTTTTGTTTCTATGAGTTCTAAACAACCCTATACAGTATTCAGTTTCAATGAGAAATATTTATTGTATCAAAGACCATTGTACTTAACATGTTAGGCCATCCTTTTGCTGTTTCTTGATGCTTTAATATATATTAATTTATAATTGTCCTGATATTTTTGTACATTTTTCAAACTTAAAAAAATCTGCCTTTTTTTTTTTTTTTTTTTTTTTTTGGGCAATAGTACTAACATAAGATGTTATCTTGGGATGAATATGTGTTGCTCTGTTTGTTTACTTTGACATCTGACACTGGTGTCACTGACCTACTGGCCTCACTCAGGACACCTGCAGAGAGTATGTGAAGTCTATGCCTGGGACAGTCATTGTACAAAAAGAAGCGGCCCCTCTGCAGCCTGTCCCCACAAAACAGAAATGGTGTGTAGCGATCGACACTAGAAAGTAGATCTTTGACAAATTAATATTTCCTTGATCTTTTTTGGCCCTTTTTTGGGGGGAGGGGGGGTGGCGAGAGAAAAGACTGTAATGTCAAGAACTGTGATTTTTTTTCCCCAAACAATAAAGCTCCTTTATTACCTATTAATGTTCCCACGTTAACATGTTTGCCACAAAATTACAGTGTAGAGTCGATCGTGATTTTTAGCGGACTTGCTCTTCCCTCATTAAAATCCCACGGTCCCCTGTAAGGATGCAGATGACTCTTTCCAAAAACATTTTTTTACAAAGAAAATTAGATGTACATGTATAATTCAGTGTGCTTCGTCTTTCTCCAGACTAATATCAGTTACACTACTGATGTTTGTAAATTAAACAGATATTTACTTCATTAACAGTTTGGTGATTTTCTTAGAAATGGCACGATACTTAGAGTCCCCTTCTTAAGAATTCCTTAATCAAAGTGATACAGAAAGAACGGAGAAGAGATCCTATACTTTTTATTGACAGAAATTGGTTCGATGTTAGCATATTGTCACATCTGGGGACTTTGGAATGACCACATGACAGAGATGGATAGACGAACACATTCTGTGCAAAGAAAAAAGTGCATATTCAATTAATTTCTTCCCCTAAAATATATAAGGTGAAGTGTAACTAAACCATAAAAGGTATTTATTTTTATTTCATTCTTTCCCCATTCTCCCCCACCCTCTCAGTTAGAACCAGATGAAAAACAACTAAAAACAAAAGGTGCCTTTCTCCACAGGTACTCCTGGGCCAGAGCCAGTGATATCAAGGTACTACCCAGAACAGGGGAACATTGACTGGTTGGAGTATTAGTACTCACCCACCATGCTAAGATTTCATTTCCCTGTAAGAAAGGCATGCATGTGCACACACGTCTCACTCACAGACACAAATGTCCAAACATTTACCCACTCTTATTTGAAATGTCTCCATTTTAGTTATATAAATATTATATATTTATATATATTTTTTTATTCCCATCAGTTGCTTCTTTTTCAAGAATCGTGAATCATTCATTAAGCAAAGAAACATCTGTGAAGATGACATGATTTAGATTTGTGTCTATAGGTACGGGTTACCTTAATAGCCACTCTTTTCTGAGGGCTTGTTAATACCAGGCACTGTGCCAAGGGTTTTATATGAAATACCTCATTCAGTTCTCACTACAGACCTATGAGATTGCTGTGCGTCCGATTTTACACAGGCATAAACAGCTCAAAAACAGAGGAGCCGAAATCTCCCCCAGGCCCCTCAAACGTCCATGCACAAGAGGTACAGGTGGCAGCTCAGTAACTCGTACCCACTGAGCATATTTGAGCCTAGAGACTTAGGTCCACAGTACAATTATTCTCTCTACATACAGATTATGTTGATTTAAGGAATCTAGAGTAGCGATTGTTTTTATTTTTGTTTTTGTTTTTTAAGGGGAAAAAAAGCGACGTCTTAGTAGTTTACCGATTGTTTTCTTTCTCTTCTCTGCTTATAAAGGCACGAAGTAGAATTACGTTTGCCTGGGATTTGGACTGAGTTAGCAAGTTTCTCAGGGGATCGTTTGCTTCACGATGGGACTATTTTCCACACATGAGCTTCTCTGAGCAAAGCCAATAGCCAAATGACTACTAGCAAATGAGACAAGTCAAGAGCAGTTCTTCATGTTATAAAAGGCTCCATATTTACAAAGCCTTGACCGTAAGTTTACTTTATTCTAGGGCTTCTCCAACAGACTATAATACATTAAAACAAAAAACGTTTTGCACATTTTGTGCTCAAAGCTACTACACAGAATAATGTGCATTTTTAACCTGAAAAGATATGAGTGATTAAAAAAAAAAAAGAGTGATTGCTAATGTGTTTACCTTTAAATTCTCACGTGAGTGAAGCACCATCAGGACATGGCATGGGGATTTGACATGTGTTCAATTTAAAATGTGTTCATGGAATAATAACTATCTCAATCTTTGGGATTGTTTTCAGCACAGATTTCCTGAAATAATTTCTAAGCAATAATAGACCAACCCCGGATTTAGAATTGCTCTGAGCATTTTCTTTTTTGGAAGGCTTGATTTGTCAGCAGCAATTCTCTCTGGAGAAATGATTGAAAGACTATTGAAATCGATTCAAGACTTAAAGATTGTGAGTGTTATGGTGTCAGCTTCCTCATAGAGTGACCGTTATTTCAAAAGAAATGCTTGTGAAAATATATAAGCTATAAGAAGTATATGAAGCTCTATATACAGTATATAAAGCTATATAAAATACATAAGCTATTTTCATTCTTAATTCTCTATGTACTCAAAAAATGTATTTAAAATCAGATGTTTGTTTCCTATCTCCTATCATGTGCAAGAAATTATGCTAAACTGTGATACATCTCTTCTGCCATTTTAGAGCATGTACTCTATGCGGTTGGAGTTGACGTTAAAGTAGGTAATAGATTTTTAGACAAATGGCCAAACTAATATTTAATTTCAGGTTGTGATAATGGCCCTGAAGGAAATTATGAGATACTAGAAAGAAGTGTAACAGTGGAATCCAATCAAATCCATATTGGGAGGTTAGAGAATGCCTCTGCAGGAAAGCGACACTTAAGCTGAGTCATGAAGGATAAAGTAGGATCTGGGAAGGAAGCGGCTGGAAATACATGTAGGGGTCAAGGGCGGGTGTCCACGCAGAAAAAGAAGGCTGTATGGAGGCCTGAGGAGGAGGAGGACTCTTATGTGGTCAGGGGAGCGAAAGAAAGAAGTGTGGCCAGAGTAAGGCACGTATTTATTTCATGTGTAGAAACAGTGGTCATTTTCTGGCTGCGTAAACTCACTTCATGTAGTCCATATTTTTCTTTTGAACAAGTTTTCAGTGAACTTTTAAAATGTCAAAAATGAATTTCCGTTTCAAACTAGCAACTAGTTGCGGCTAACGCAGTTCTTTAACTTCCAAACGAAAGACCTCTGAAGACTCAGAAAATATAAATACTTACAATAGCATTAAAAATTAAGAACAATATTTTTGGAATCTCAGAGGGATCTTCATAAACTCAAAAGCTGTCGAGGCTGGATTGAAAGAAGTAGCTGCTGGCCAACCCGTGCTCTGAAACTCACGTGCATTCGTGGATACACCAAGGCCAGATACTTAGGAAATGAGTCAAATGGAAAACCATCAAATATCTATGTATTATGGATATCACTTAGTGAGAATGACAGAGAACTTTGCCTTCAACTCAAGAGGTAATATATTTCTTCATCTACTAGGATGTTCCAAGCTGATCAATGAAAACAAAACTGCAAGAAATACTAGGGAAAAGCAGTATTATTTTCACTGACTCTTGAGAGATGTCTCTATAAATAGAAGTAGCCATTGTAGATGTGGATTGAGCCTGGAAGAGCCATGGTAGAAGCACATGCTTAAAATGATGGGAAGAAGGAAGTACTTTGTCAATTCAGAAAATCAGAGAACAATTACATTATACTGACTCATTATTAAGCTAATAAAATTGTTTGTGCAAAAGCATGGTGATGGAAATATACAGGTTATATTTGGAGGTGAGGGTTAAGAAGTTCAGAATTTTTTTGGTAGGCAAAAGATGTCTGAGAAGAATGGTTTGTCCAGACCTGTAGCACGGAATTTTGGATTGCAGAATTTTTAATCAATGGATCAGGCAACTATTTCTTAACTCCAAAAAACAGTAAGAGCTAGGAGTAAAAAATGGCAAATGAATTTGAAGTGACTGTAAAGACTGTACCGTTATAGTGGAAGAATTAAGAAGTCATGATGACATTGGACATGTTTGGCAAGGAAGAAGGAGAAATCAAGTACCCCTGTTCGTTTTGAGTTTGCCTACTTGTTTCTGCTTTTCTGAAGCACAAGAATTGAAATCTAGGTTTAGCTGCAGCATGGTGACTGCATAGAGCTGGAAACAGCTTGAGGATCAGAGTCCCTGACCTGGGAAGCCCCGCCTTTCTGCCCTCAACCCATCCTCCACTACGTTGAAGGAAAACTCTGCATTCCTCTCCATCATGCCTTTAATATTTTTAAATATCGTTAATTAAATATTTTTAATCAACTCCCTCTGTAGGATAAAATCCAAACTCTTTAATATAGTATTCCAAATCTCTCCCAATGTGACCTTCTCAAGCCTTTAATATGTGCTCGTAGATTGACAAGTGATGGGAAAGAATATTTTAAAACAAATTCTGGGCTGGGACATCTAAAACCATAGATGTAAGTTTCAGCCATATAGAAGTGGTAGTTGAAGCCAAGACAATGGACGAGTTAATATAGAGACACAATAGAAGACTTAACTTTCGACAATGCTCATGTTTCCGGAATGGAGTGGTCCCAGAATGGAGATGAAAGAACAGTTGAATAGAGTGATGAGGTAGTAGCTGGATGGCCATGGTCATGGTCATGATAACGGATTGCCTTCTCAGTAACTCTAATAGCAAAAGAAAGGGAGAGTCAGGATGGCGAGATTACAAGGTTCTCGTTCAGTGAGTCAGTAAGTACTGGTTTCTTCCCTGTAGTCTCAGCCTGTGAATGTGCGGGGCAAACACTTGAGGTATATCCTGGAAAGACTAGACCAAGCTGGAAGAACAAGACCCAATTGGGTTATCAATTTCTTGGGCTGGTCGAGCCATGGGAGGTAAAAAGTGGGGCCCAGATACAATAGGGTGGAGGAAACAGGATGCCCGAGAGTGAGAAGCCACAAAAATCACTCAATAAAGTAAAGAGAGTAAAATATATATGCGAGAATTCTTTTCCAAATGTATTTCTCTGTCACCTTCCTCTTCCTCCCACAAAGGAGAGATGAAGGACACTTAATGTGCTGTGTCCAGAGAGATACAATTCAGCCAAGTGATGGCATCGTGCATTTGGAACTAGCTTTGTCTTTGTGTCAGCATGTGGGTGGTTGAATTTCTAAAGAAAAATCAAACCTTAAAAAAAGCGTATACAAAAAACAAGGGGGTAGAAGAAACTGCCACAGAGACAATTGTCTAAAAATCTTGCTGTCATTAATCTTACTCTCCCTGCTTGAAGTGGCTAGAATTATTTTCAGTTTGTTCACATAGATTGTGGCAGAGAGATTAAGTGACTTGCCCAAGGTCACACAATCCAGATCTCCTGACTCCAACCGTAATGCAATATCGATTTCACTGGAATTGATAGGCAACATCTGAGAACGGCCTCGTGAGGTAATGCTGGGGAAATGTGTATCTCTCAAGGGGAGTTATTTTGGTTTTTTGAAAAATGCCCATAAATAGTACTCGCTTTCCCAGTAAAAACGCATTAAAATCTTCTTTATATCTCTTATTTGGTAAAGGAAAATAAACAGTACTTTTAACTGGAATTTTCTTCCAGGAACTGAGACTGGAGGGATGGAATGGGTTTTCTGTGGCCGCTTCTCGGTCACCGTTCAGGTCCGGTGTGCCTTGATTGAGTGAGTCGACTGGGAGCAATTGAATTCTTTTGCTGAATTGGTCACAAGGACAGGATCGAACATGCCCTAGTGCAGTGATATCAGTCGCAAAGTAACAGCTTTGGACTCGTTCCAGGTCTCAAGGCATCCTTTGTAAGGGTAAAAAAAAGAGAAGAAAAAAGAAAAAAAAAAGGCATGGAAAAAAGAAAACTTGAGAGGAACTTCTCTTTGAATGAGTCTGATAACCAACCTCTCTGTCCACAATCCCAGAAAGGGGAAAGATGCACATCTGTGAATTGCCTGATCTTGCAGCTACCAGGTCCTACTTGGTTTCTGCTCACAATATTTACCATTCAATCACCTTGACTACCAGTTCTTACTTTCAATTACATCTCCACATCGATTTTTTCATTTCTATTATTCCTGCGTTAGC
>NW_006441953.1:21971314-21973648 GCF_000325575.1 Pteropus alecto | reverse complement strand
AAGGAAGTCTACACACAATGGCAGGGATACAGGGATATAAATGCCTGATCTCTTCTCCCTAAGGTGGGACATTTCTGAAGGATCGTCCCAGCCTTAGAGCTCCCCATTGGGTCAGCTGAAACCTATTTTAAGACCATCACAGCCCAACTTCTCTCTCTGCCCAAGCCCGCTTCCTTTTTCCCTTCCACAAGTGGTGATCCCAAGAGCACTCCCTCAGGAAGCTTCATGCCTACAGTGTCAGCTTTCTGGGCATCACGACCTGGAATACTCTCATCTCCACGTCAGGTGGTGAACAGGAGATGAAGGGCAGCAATGAGATGCCCTTTTGAGGTGCAGGAAGTGGCGAGTTTCCACCTCACAATGGAATCAGGGGATCGGGGTGGCATTTGTAAAATGAGGCAGAGTGGAAGCCTACTTGGATGAGCCAGCCATTGCTGCCTAAGCCCCCATGTGGCTAGTCCTCTAGAAACTGTCCTTTACCTTGGTCATATGTCTCATACTTAACTCTCAACAAGAGATCCTTCAGCCTTGGAACTCCAATACTTTCCCTTTGTGGTCTTCCTTCAAGGTCCTGCAGTCTCTTCATTCAGCTTCTCAAACAGAGAGAGAGAGAGAGAGAGAGAGAGAGAGAGAGAGAGGAGAGAGCGCGTCTTCTTAACAGTGAGGGTCCCACTGTTATGACCTCATCTAATACCAATTACCTCCCAAAGGCACCACCTCCAAATACCATCATATTGGATCTTAGGGCTCACAATATCAATTTTGAGGAGACACAAACAATTCAGTCAAAACATCTGGCATCTGGCATCAAGGCAGAGACAAGAATCAAGTTCTCTCTGGCTGACGCAGGCTACCTTTGTGTTGGGAACAAGCAGAGCAAGAAATGAGGCAGGACAGGAGAGATGCTGTATGTGTATCTCTCTGACCAACCAGACAGTCCCAAGAAGTAGTGTTTTAGTTATCAAAAAAAAAAGGCATGGAAAAAAGAAAACTTGAGAGGAACTTCTCTTTGAATGAGATTGTCTGATAACCTCTCTGTCCACAATCCCAGAAAGGGGAAAGATGCACATCTGTGAATTGCCTGATCTTGCAGCTACCAGGTCCTACTTGGTTTCTGCTCACAATATTTACCATTCAATCACCTTGACCACCAGTTCTTACTTTCAATTACATCTCCACATTGATTTTTTCATTTCTATTATTCCTGCGTTAGCTACAATTCTTCTCTTCTGATGCCTGTCAACTCCTTTTTGGAGCTGTGAAATGAGCAGGAACACATTTCTGAATGACACGCACAATGCTCTGTTTGATTAGGAAATAAGTCCCTTATCATCTGGCAGGAAAAGCATGGTGGTCTCACACAGAAAATGAAGCGAAAATCCCCGTCTCTCACTTAACCTCATTTTCCCTTATTTCCCCTTTCTTCTAAATGCTTCCATATTTTAGAACAATAACACACGATCGTACCAATAGAAAAGATAGTCTGAGAATGAAGAGTTGGAGTATAGTGATCACATCACAGCTGCGATCACAACATCGTACACTCAAAGGCCAAGCATACAAAGTGGGGACAAGCCCAGTCAAGTTCATTTCAGTCAGACCTAGAGCTGTGCTTCTAGGCTGGTACACACACACACACACACACACACACACACACACAGCCCACATGGCTTCCTAGAACAAATTAATTCCAAAGTCAGAATAAATTAAGAAAAAAACCCCATGATATCTTGACATCTGAGCTTTTAGCCCCAGTTACATTTGCAGATAGATTTTCTGAAAGGCCCAACTCAGAGAATATAAGCTCATACGCTGAGGGACAGAAACAGAATTCCAGAAAGCGAGTCTCCCCTCATGTAGAAATAAAGGTATAAATTAAGTTACTCAGGGAATTGGCTGAGATACAAATCTAAAGGAATAATAGCTGTGGCTTTGCGTGCTCTTATTTTCTTTACTTGAATCCTCTCTCTCTTTTAAAAGCAGAATCACCATACACAGAGAAGCACTTTCAATTATGACTATCATGGTACGATATGGAACCCAACCAGTGGATTTGTGTTAAGAAAGAGGTCACATCTGGAAGGACATCACGGGGTTACTTCTCTGGATTCTTTTCTCTCACCCCATCTCTCGTCTTCCATCTTTCACACTGCAGTGTAATTGAAGTGTGTATCTGCCCCTAATCATTAGTATATACTGCTTGCCCTAGACTATCGCATGTGGACACTATGACATATCTGCCAGAAACCTGAAGACTTATCCTGCCAGCAGCTAGGACCTCTGCGAGCAGGCAGCCCTCAACTATCAGACCATTTTGGACTTGACTGGGTTAAG
>NW_006441953.1:21966340-21970552 GCF_000325575.1 Pteropus alecto | reverse complement strand
TCAAACAGAGAGAGAGAGAGAGAGAGAGAGAGAGAGAGAGAGAGAGAGAGAGAGCGCTCTTCTTCTTAACAGTGAGGGTCCCACTGTTATGACCTCATCTAATACCAATTACCTCCCAAAGGCACCACCTCCAAATATCATCATATTGGATCTTAGGGCTCACAATATCAATTTTGAGGAGACACAAACAATTCAGTCAAAACATCTGGCATCTGGCATCAAGGCAGAGACAAGAATCAAGTTCTCTCTGGCTGACGCAGGCTACCTTTGTGTTGGGAACAAGCAGAGCAAGAAATGAGGCAGGACAGGAGAGATGCTGTATGTGTATCTCTCTGACCAACCAGACAGTCCCAAGAAGTAGTGTTTTAGTTATCCACTGTTGGACGGCAAATCACCCCTGAACTTAACAGCTTGAAGAAATCAATAATCACTTTCATCTCTCACAGTTTCGATTGGACAGGATATTTAGGAAGAGCTAGACTGTCCCTCATAGGCTGAGATGCAATCATCTGCTGGTTTTCCTGGAGCTGCCTGAGGGCCAGAGGCTCCAGTTTTTCTCCACATGGGCCTCTCACAGAGCTGCTTGAATGTCCTCCTTGCATGGCAGCTGACTTCCCCAGAGCAGGCAATCCCAAACGTTACATGGAAGCTGCCTTTTAACAGCCAGCCTTGAAAGTCACACACTGTCACTTCTATAGTATTCAGAACAGATTCAGCTCCGATTCAATCTATAAGGAAACTTCAAAGGGCATGAATGCTATAGGTGAAGGTCGCCGGGGCCATCTTGGAGCCTGACGCCCATAAACAGTGAGCCCACATGGCTTCCTAGAACAAATTAATTCCAAAGTCAGAATAAATTAAGAAAAAAACCCCATGATATCTTGACATCTGAGCTTTTAGCCCCAGTTACATTTGCAGATAGATTTTCTGAAAGGCCCAACTCAGAGAATATAAGCTCATACGCTGAGGGACAGAAACAGAATTCCAGAAAGCGAGTCTCCCCTCATGTAGAAATAAAGGTATAAATTAAGTTACTCAGGGAATTGGCTGAGATACAAATCTAAAGGAATAATAGCTGTAGCTTTGTGTGCTCTTATTTTCTTTACTTGAATCCTCTCTCTCTTTTAAAAGCAGAATCACCATACACAGAGAAGCACTTTCAATTATGACTATCATGGTACGATATGGAACCCAACCAATGGATTTGTGTTAAGAAAAAGGCCACATCTGGAAGGACATCAGGGGTTACTTCTCTGGATTCTTTTCTCTCACCCCATCTCTCGTCTTCCATCTTTCACACTGCAGTGTAATTGAAGTGTGTATCTGCCCCTAATCATTAGTATATACTGCTTGCCCTAGACTATCGCATGTGGACACTATGACATATCTGCCAGAAACCTAAAGACTTATCCTGCCAGCAGCTAGGACCTCTGCGAGCAGGCAGCCCTCCACTATCAGACCATTTTGGACTTGACTGGTTTAAGAAAAGCATCATGTCCAAGGTTTTTTAAGGAAGTCTACACACAATGGCAGGGATACAGGGATATAAATGCCTGATCTCTTCTCCCTAAGGTGGGACATTTCTGAAGGATCGTCCCAGCCTTAGAGCTCCCCATTGGGTCAGCTGAAACCTATTTTAAGACCATCACAGCCCAACTTCTCTCTCTGCCCAAGCCCGCTTCCTTTTTCCCTTCCACAAGTGGTGATCCCAAGAGCACTCCCTCAGGAAGCTTCATGCCTACAGTGTCAGCTTTCTGGGCATCACGACCTGGAATACTCTCATCTCCACGTCAGGTGGTGAACAGGAGATGAAGGGCAGCAATGAGATGCCCTTTTGAGGTGCAGGAAGTGGCGAGTTTCCACCTCACAATGGAATCAGGGGATCGGGGTGGCATTTGTAAAATGAGGCAGAGTGGAAGCCTACTTGGATGAGCCAGCCATTGCTGCCTAAGCCCCCATGTGGCTAGTCCTCTAGAAACTGTCCTTTACCTTGGTCACATGTCTCACACTTAACCCTCAACAAGAGATCCTTCAGGCTTGGAACTCCAATACTTTCCCTTTGTGGTCTCCCTTCAAGGTCCTGCAGTCTTTTCATCCAGCTTCTCAAACATAGCGCTCGTCTTCTTAACAGTGAGGGTCCCACTGTTATGACCTCATCTAATACCAATTACCTCCCAAAGGCACCACCTCCAAATACCATCATATTGGATCTTAGGGCTCACAATATCAATTTTGAGGAGACACAAACAATTCAGTCAAAACATCTGGCATCTGGCATCAAGGCAGAGACAAGAATCAAGTTCTCTCTGGCTGACGCAGGCTACCTTTGTGTTGGGAACAAGCAGAGCAAGAAATGAGGCAGGACAGGAGAGATGCTGTATGTGTATCTCTCTGACCAACCAGACAGTCCCAAGAAGTAGTGTTTTAGTTATCCACTGTTGGACGGCAAATCACCCCTGAACTTAACCGCTTGAAGAAATCAATAATCACTTTCATCTCTCATAGTTTCGATTGGACAGGATATTTGGGAAGAGCTAGACTGTCCCTCATAGGCTGGGATGCCATCATCTGATGGTTTGCCTGGAGCTGCCTGAGGGCCAGAGGCCCCAGTTTTTCTCCACATGGGCCTCTCACAGAGCTGCTTGAATGTCCTCCTTGCATGGCAGCTGACTTCCCCAGAGCAGGCAATCCCAAACGTTACATGGAAGCTGCCTTTTAACAGCCAGCCTTGAAAGTCACACACTGTCACTTCTATAGTATTCAGAACAGATTCAGCTCCGATTCAATCTATAAGGAAACTTCAAAGGGCATGAATGCTATAGGTGAAGGTCGCCGGGGCCATCTTGGAGCCTGACGCCCATAAACAGTATGGAAGACAAGAGTTAGCCATTTGCAAAAAAAAAAAAAAAAAAAAGCATTGGCCAGTGACTAACTCTGGACCAAACTCTAAAGTAAGGAACCCTGTGTCTGGTATTTTCCATAAAACTATAACTCCAGACCATTACTACTTAATCCAAATGCATTTCTTGCTCTTAACTACTCAGATACCAGTCTTTTCTGGTAGACTGTGTGCTACTCAATATCTATGGACTTTTGTATCCCCAAAGATTAGGGAAACACTCATAAAGAGTTGTTAAGGAAATTTTAAATGACCGAATGTACTAAGTGCTGGGTATAAAATACTGAACAAAAGAGAGGTGGCTTCTACTCTTATCAAACTTACCTTTAGTGGGGAAGCCAAAAGATCAAGTAAACCAACAAATAATCATCTAATTCAAAATTATAATCAATTTTGTAAGGGCTCTTGGAATAGAAAATAATTACAAGGAGCCCGTTTGTGTAAGCTGGTCAGAAAATGTTTCAGTGTACAAGTGACATTTGAGTTGAGATCTAGGACGATGAGCTCGACTAATAAGGAAAAGCATTCTATGGAGAAAATGAGTCAACCTCCAGAGAGCTGTGGAGAGAAAAGTGTGTTCGAGCAACAGAAAAGATGCTAAGGCACTAACAGGGGAGAAGTGACATTAACTGGTATTGCAAAGGGAAGGTAGGGCTGCCTGCTTGGTCATGAAGGGCTTTATAAGGGAGGGTATTAAAAAATGTACTCGAAATCAAATACAAAGTCATCGAATATGTTTTTAAAAAGATAGATTGGATATTAATTAAAAGTGCAATCACTCCCCAACTGTTCACCTTTTAAGAGAGGCAGTTGAATTCCCTTTCTCTCCCCACATCCCCCTCCATCCTCAACGGTCTTGCCCTTCATCCCTTTCCATCCCCCTCCACCCTTAGAGCCATTTTCTCCCCTTAACAAATAGCATCTTTTGATGAAGTCACACGTTCTCACTGTTCTTCTGGAATAACGTGGTGATGGTCACAGAGCAAAGCTCATCCTTCTGGGGAAAAAAGATGGAGCCAGACCCAGGTCCTGGTAGAGCGTTCCCTGCTCCTCCAAAGGGACCCCATCCCCCATGTGGCTAGTCCTCTAGAAACTGTCCTTTACCTTGGTCACATGTCTCACACTTAACCCTCAACAAGAGATCCTTCAGGCTTGGAACTCCAATACTTTCCCTTTGTGGTCTCCCTTCAAGGTCCTGCAGTCTTTTCATCCAGCTTCTCAAACATAGCGCTCGTCTTCTTAACAGTGAGGGTCCCACTGTTATGACCTCATCTAATACCAATTACCTCCCAAAGGCACAACCTCCAAATACC
>NW_006441953.1:21963282-21965136 GCF_000325575.1 Pteropus alecto | reverse complement strand
AAGGAGCCCGTTTGTGTAAGCTGGTCAGAAAATGTTTCAGTGTACAAGTGACATTTGAGTTGAGATCTAGGACGATGAGCTCGACTAATAAGGAAAAGCATTCTATGGAGAAAATGAGTCAACCTCCAGAGAGCTGTGGAGAGAAAAGTGTGTTCGAGCAACAGAAAAGATGCTAAGGCACTAACAGGGGAGAAGTGACATTAACTGGTATTGCAAAGGGAAGGTAGGGCTGCCTGCTTGGTCATGAAGGGCTTTATAAGGGAGGGTATTAAAAAATGTACTCGAAATCAAATACAAAGTCATCGAATATTTTTTTAAAAAGAGAGATTGGATATTAACTAAAAGTGCAATCACTCCCCAACTGTTCACCTTTTAAGAGAGGCAGTTGAATTCCCTTTCTCTCCCCCCATCCCCCTCCATCCTCAACGGTCTTGCCCCTTGATCCCTTTCCATCCCCCTCCACCCTTAGAGCCATTTTCTCCCCTTAACAAATAGCATCTTTTGATGAAGTCACACGTTCTCACTGTTCTTCTGGAATAACGTGGTGATGGTCACAGAGCAAAGCTCATCCTTCTGGGGAAAAAAGATGGAGCCAGACCCAGGTCCTGGTAGAGCGTTCTCTGCTCCTCCAAAGGGACCCCATTAGCTCCACCAACTACACAGCAAGCAACAGGTGAGGCTTAAATGTCACAATATCGGGGAGGATTTCCTCCTCTTTTCTTCTCCACGCTCAGACTTTCCTGCCCCTGAAGTCAACGCCCGCACAATTTGTTCAAAAAAGGTTAATGTGCTAGATCAGAGGTCTGCAATTTTTTTTTCTGTAACTAGCAAGATAGTAAATATTTTTAGCCTTGTGGCCATATGATCTCTTCTGCAACCACGCAACGCTGCCATCGTTCTAAGTAAATGATAACCACAGGTAATATTTAAATGAATGAGAGGCTGTATTCCAATGAAACTTGATTTATAGACCCTGAATTTTATATTTTATATAATTGTCGTTTTCATGTGTCATGAAATATTATTCTTCTTTTGATTTTGTTCAAACATTTAAAAATCTCAAAGCCATTCTTAGCACACAGGCCGTGTAAAAGCAGGCAGCAAGCCAAATTAGGCCCACAGGCCATAGTTGGCAGCCCCCTGTGCTAGATAATTGGGATACAATATAACTAAGCTATTGTTCTCTGTTCTGGAAAAATTAATAGTTACATTCAAGACACAGTCACATGATCAAATAATTTCCCCCATAAAATGGTAACTACCATAACCACAACATGGACGAAGAACTGGATGTTCAGAGAAAGAATGACTGAGAAACCCAGATGAAAGGAACCGGGTGTCTGAATGACCGACCACCCAGAGCAGAGCTGACCGAGCTGGCATAGGCCCCTCACAACAGCACTATTACAGGAGAGAAAAGCAGTTTCTTTGTCTCTTAAGCCACTATATTCTGGGGTCCTACATATCAGCACCTTTCCTTATCTTCACCAGGTGACTCCTCCATGGGGTCATTGAGGACTGTGAGACAATCGTGTGAAGTGCTCAAAACATCGCCAGGCATCTGGTCAAGTTCTGGTAAATAGTTATTATTATAATTACTGTTTGTTAAGGTACTTTCTTCTTGGCGTTATCCAAACCATTTATGAACCATTTAAACTCAGATTAAGGGAGGAATGAAAGCATCCATCACAACACCCCACCTGCCCTCCCCCACCCCCCAAAAAAGAAAGAAAGAATCAGAGGTATTGATATAAGAATTACAGGAACTGGATTCAATCACAAGAACTAGATTCTGAGTAAATTAAAACACCCAATGTCCATGGCATGTAATAATGATAACAACACCTACATAAT
>NW_006441953.1:21957130-21961599 GCF_000325575.1 Pteropus alecto | reverse complement strand
TATATTCTGGGGTCCTACATATCAGCACCTTTCCTTATCTTCACCAGGTGACTCCTCCATGGGGTCATTGAGGACTGTGAGACAATCGTGTGAAGTGCTCAAAACATCGCCAGGCATCTGGTCAAGTTCTGGTAAATAGTTATTATTATAATTACTGTTTGTTAAGGTACTTTCTTCTTGGCGTTATCCAAACCATTTATGAACCATTTAAACTCAGATTAAGGGAGGAATGAAAGCCATCCATCACACACCCCACCTGCCCTCCCCCACCCCCCAAAAAAGAAAGAAAGAATCAGAGGTATTGATATAAGAATTACAGGAACTGGATTCAATCACAAGAACTAGATTCTGAGTAAATTAAAACACCCAACGTCCATGGCATGTAATAATGATAACAACACCTACATAATTGAGGGCCTACTATGTGCCAAGCCTACAATAGGAGGTTCGTCTGTTACTTTTTTCATTCTTACAGCATTCATATGGAATAAGTATTCATATCTTCATTTTCCTGTTGAGAAACAAAGAGCATGGGAATAATGGAGCATTTGGGAAAAAGAAAGAAAAGAAACTCTACCTCAATCAGGATTCTCACTAAACTTTCAGGTGGTTGGAAATATAACTGACTTTTAAGAGGATATGACAAATGACAAACACGCAGGGAGTTTCTGAGCCATCTGAGAAATGTTAAGTAACATGCAACATTTTAATTCCATTTCGTCTGGCTCCTCAACAGCTCACTCTTAAGGGATTCTAATCATTAATCACCCAAAGACTTTGTGTCTCTATTCAGGCTGCCTTTTCTGGGAAAGTGATATATCTTGAATTTTAAAGTCACAGTAATGGTCCCCAAATGAGGCCAGAGTACTGATTTTTATCATTACCGACGCAATCAACGTATGTAGACCTATAGGACAGTAGCAGTTTTCTCTCCTGGGTTTTGAGTTTGTATAAATATGCATGCAAACAGAATATGGGAAAAGTTTCTACAAATCACTGCACAGACTCTGTATTTTCATTAAGAAGATATCCTGGGAGATGAGGCAGCTTTCAACTCTATGGAGTAAATTCCCTGATATTCAGAACTCAGGAAGCACTTCCTCAGAAAGAAAAGAAAGAGAGAATTTACACCACATGGATAAGTTCCCAGCTAATCCCTCTCCCAGGCCACCATCAACAATCTCTACCCCCACTCTCCTTCTTCTCCCTGGCCTTGGACCGACCCAGGACAAATAGAGCAGCTGCCAAAGGAAGTGATCACTCCAGGTTGCAAACTTCTTCGTTTCCAAGATGAATTCATATGAAAAAGGAGAAAAGTCACAGTTTCAACTGGAGAGAAACAAAAAGATTCCAGGGGCTACTTGCACCTCATAGCAGCAACCGTGACAAGGGTTCCTTTCCTGACCAAACTTTAGTCCGGCTCCGCTCAGCTCTTTCCAGCTGGGTCTTGTGCTTTGCCTGCTGAGCTGTTTTAGCAAAGGATCCTCCTAAGTCGGTTTATCAAGAATCCCGCCCACCCTTGATAGCCGATATTGCTCCTCTTCCCACACCCTTGATCCCTAATCAAGTTCCTCTTCTCCTCCCACCCCTTAATACCTAACAATGCTTCTCTGGGTAATTTTCCATCCAGATCCTCATTCTGCCCATTTGTCATCAATCTCTACTTGTTCCTCTTGTATTCAGAGTTGAGTTAAATCTCTCTCCCCTATTACAATAGTCTTGAAATAAAGTCTTCCTTGTGGTTTTGAACAAGTGTCCAGTCAAATTTTTCTTTTATATCCTTAAAACTAGGGCTGGAAATATCTGTGTATTTTATGCAACTATAGTGAACTGTATATTTCGTATAGACTTTCTAGATATGTATCCTAGATAAACACTCTCAGATCCAGGTTTGCAAACAACTTAAGTGGATAAACTGAGCCTGCTTGTTCTCTCTTACTGACCTTCTATTACCTTCTGCAAATTGTCAATGCTGTGGAAAATTATCATTTGTTAAGTGGAACACCGGGTGGATGATGAGCAAAGTTTAGCAATACACCACAAGAGAAATTGAAATAAAATTTATTACTCATAGGTCCTGGAGGAAGTGCACAGCATGCCTCAAGGGGCCCCATGGGAGATCAAGGCCAGGTGCAGGCAGAGAGAGAGGCAGGACCTGGGGCACATGCTTTTATTAGGGTCTATGGGTGAAGAACTTAGAGGTTCCTGGTCTAAGTCCAGTTTGGTCAGTTCAGACCAAACAGGTCCTGGGAGGCAGGGGAGGGGGGACTATTGCTCACAAAAATTGTTAGGGAAGTCATACCAGGAACTTACATTTGCTTGCTGTGACTCTGCGGGTTGTTATCTAGGGCATGCAATTGTAAGAAACAGACTAGCATAAATGATATCCTAATTTTGAACTATAACATGTAAATTGTTAAAGAGAAACCCACAGGCTCAAAATGGTGTCAACTGCGCTAAAGCCCATGATACCAAACCTAGATTTAAGACCTGACCTAATTGCTGTTTCATCATCTCCCAGAAACATAATCTTTATCAACCAGCCTGACATTTTCTGGGCAACACCAGTGAGGCAATCGTGATGGGCCCTCTCCATCCCTCCTGGAAAGAAGAGATAATCTACGTGATAAAAACACTCACCCTTCCCTTCCCCCCAAAAGGTGTCCCAGCATAAAAATAATTCTTTCCTTTGTCAATAGCTCCCTTGCCCCACCTTTTTTCTAATAAAACCTTCCATTTCGTACAATCCCTTGGAGCACCCTTGTAGTTTTGGGATGGGAAGCTGCCCCATTCATGAATTGCTTAACAAAGCCAATTAGATATTCAAATTTACTCGGTTGAATTTTGTTGTTTAATAGAAGATAAAGATAGGAAGGAAACAGTGTAAACAATGATTTTCTTTTTTTTATTTTTTTTATTTTATACCAACACATATTTTTCATTTTTTGTTCACTGAATATTTATATTTCTATAATTAAAAATAAGAATACTATTCTGTGAATTAGAGTCTGCGGGAATTAAAACCTGTTTGAAGGGCACTTTGCTACAGATACTAAGGCTTCAAAGAGAAAGTTGCATTACAGAACTGGCCTTTTGTATTTTCTTTTGTATTTTCTACACTTTCTTCCTCCTCTCTTCCTCTCTCTCTTTCTCTTGCTCCCTCTTCGTAAAATAAAGCAAATGTTTCTTTGTCTGAAACACAACTGTTCCCACCACACCCAGGTCCTTTGCCTGGCTCAGCTTCTAAACCCATCTCTTTTCATTCTGAAATGCAGCGCCCTTCAAAAGATGAATTGCGTCGAATAAGTGTTTCTCCACTTCATTGTACAGGGATAGTAATCCACTCCCTCTCTACCTCACTGCTATTATTTTGTATGTGAATATTAAAAGGGATATTGTGTGTGAAAGTAGTTTGGAAACTGTAGATCACTATGGATATAAAAATAAGCCATTTCTTATCATTCTCGGTTACCCTTATTGTAGTACTTATTATACTGCATGAGCTGAGTTAGAACTGAAAGTGTAGCTATCTTTCTTCTGTTCCAGACCACAAGTTCTGTGTGGGCCAAGGGTATCTTCTTCACCGTGATATGCCCCATACTTTGCCTGGTGTAGCTGTTCAAAATATTTGTGGAATGTAGGCATCAATATATTCAACGAAAAATGCAAATTGAATCAGAGTATTATTTCCTTGGTGAGAAATGGGATTGAGGAGCAGGTCAGAAGCCACTCAGCCAGGGTTTAAATGTCAGCTGAAAGTGTGACTTTGGACAAGTTATTTGAGATCTCTTCATTTCAGTTTTCTAAATAGCAAACTGAAGATAAGGGTATCAGCTACCTTTGGGTCATTATTGTGAGGTTTTTTTGATTAAAACACCTGAAGTTCTTCAGACAGTTCCTCGAACCTGAGTGTGTCTTCAGTAAGTGTTGGCTTTTATTTTATAATTATGTTTAAGATCAAAGACATGGGGATTCTGACATGCTCTGATATGCCCTCACAGTCCCCCTTCCTTCCTTAGCCTGGAAGTCTTCCTCCTCAGAAACCGGAATCATGAAAGGGAAATATGAGAACGATATGTGACTTTCCAGCAGCTTCAACCACTATCCACTTTGCTTCGCTGTCATTAATATACATCATCTCTCTCTCTGACTAGAGGGTCGGTGTATGCACGTGCGGTTTAGATCCCCTGACTTCTGTTTATGTTGCCAGAAACATTTAGCTCAGAGCTTCATCCCTACTGCACTTTTCAAGAGTGTTTGATAAATGAAGGAGGTGGCAAAAATACGGCTGAGCCAAGGACATACGGGCAAGGAGAAGCAGTTTTGGAGCCAGGCAGGTAGGAGATACTGAGTGGGCATCCACAGATCGATACAGATTTTCAAACTGTGGCTCTGGAGGTGGCAAACGGGGTAGAGGTGGAGTGAATATTGGGCTCCAGCCCACCACCCACGTTCCCACTTTAAGTGAG
>NW_006441953.1:21910598-21957093 GCF_000325575.1 Pteropus alecto | reverse complement strand
ATGTGTATAGGAGTCTACTGCTTAAAAAAAAAAAAAAGGAAGAATGATAATTATCATTTCTTTCCTATTCAGGCACTGCTCAGTTAGATAATGTATTTGGGATTCACTTTGAGGCCCCTTGCTACCTGTGTTGACTTCAGAATATGGTAAGCGTTTGTTGTAATGGTCTGGATTTAAGGGTGATGTGTGTTTCCAAGGAGAAACGTATCTGATAAATTCATCATAAACCTTCCATCACAGCTGCAGTGTAATTTCCAAAAAGGTAAATCCAAGTGTCTCAGATAAATATAAAATGGATTATAACAAAGATTTTATTTAACGTGTTAGTTGTTGAGCGAACCTATGAGGTATTGAAACCAGCACATTACGAGTGTCCGATAGCCATGGGTGGCTTGCAGCTCTCATCTTGGACAGTGCAGGTGGAAAACGTCTCCATCATTACAGAAAATTCTGCTGGAGAGCATTGCTGTAGACAAGGGTAGGTGCTATGAATAGCAAGCTAGAACCTGAGCAGACCAAGGGCGCTAGGTGTAGTTCGATGGCAAAGAGGACTGTTTAGGCTGATAGGCTGTGTGAAAGCTCTGAATCAAGACGAGCAGGAGAGCAGGAGACATAGCAGGATGCCTGGACAGAAGGACAAGAGAAAGATTCTAAAAGTGCATGGAATTTGCTTGTGACTCTACAAGTAGAAACCAAGTTTTTTTCCCCCTTTTTCTAGAAGAGCTCACTTTAGCCAACAGGTAGCTGGTCTCTTCCACGTCAAGCAACAGCCCTGGGCCTGATCTAGGAATTTCAGAATAGGATTTTGAAATGAGATTTTTTGTTTGTTTGTTTATCTGGATTTCATACGACTCTGCTTGTAGACAGTTTATAATGTGGGAGATGTTAGGTTTATCCTCATCGATATGATGATTTATCAGTCTCAGTTTCTAAAATGGACTTGAGGTAGGTTACTAAGTTACATCTACAACAAAAGCGGATAGAGAACACTAGATTTGCAGTCAAGCAACTCTGGTTTTCCTCCTCTGTAATATTAAAGAATAGTATTTTCTTTACTGTGTCATTGTTAGAAATACATAATGCACATAAAGTTCCCCCAAATATGCCTGGTACATAGTACAGGCCCAATAAATAATAGCTCTTCTGATGTGCTTTTTCTAATTAGATAAACTAGTAGGAGTAAGGTGAAATGAGGTTTGAGAGAGAGTCCAACCAAGTATGCAAGACATGAGTGTCTTAACGCTTTGAAAAGTGGAAGAGAGGCTGGCACGTGAAAGTCTGAGACCCCTGGTGGCCACGGCAGTGGGAAACATGATCACAGCCCATGTTCAGAACAGAACAGATCAGTTGTCTGAAGAAACCCAAAATTTCCTGACACTGAAGCTTGAGAAATATTTTAGGAAAGGGACAATGGTTTAGAAAGTGGGTCACATTCTCAACCAAAGCCCTCAAATGAGTAACAAATGTTCTAGAACCATCTCTTATTGTCGTAATTTCCCTCAGGGTCATATGACCAAAACCAAATTTGGAGGGAAGAAAACACCACATTCTATAAAAATCAACAAAATGAAATCCAAGTAAGCAGCATTCTGATTATTTAACCTGACCTAGGAACAACAGTCAAAAAGCCACAGAGATGAATGAACGTATCCTCTACGCCTTAGCTCCCCAAAAGGGGGTGCAGACCCCCCAGGATGTGAGCAAAAGCAATCCAAGGGCCAACGGGAGAAAATAACTCAATTTTCAGGTACATTTATTTTTATCCCATCCTATTCTGTTTCCGTTTGTTTTACAACATATACATATATATTTTCTAAATATTTTGTGTATACAATCCAGTAATAAATGAATATAGCTATATTTGTCAAATATGCTCAAAAATGTTTAACATATGATCAAAAAACTTTGGAGACCGCTACTTTGGTTAATCACCCCTGAACACTAAATTTATTTCTTGTCACAGTTCATGTTTAGTAGTCATTGCAGAGCAGGCTACTAAGGTGGTGTTCTCTGACCAGAGCCTATAAGGCTTTCATTTTTCAAATTTCCCTTGCCTTCGGAGTCACCGTGATAAATGGAAAAGGCACCAATAATTGAATAAAATACAATGTTAATGTTCAAATACCACCAAGGTCAAATACAGCTGAGTTTCCAGCTGGAGGGAATGATAATGCCGTCCATTTCTGTTTTCCTCAGGGGGCCGATGGCATTTATAGTAGTGTGGGCATGGCCCTAACCTGGGTGTTTGACACTCAGGATGGGTCACTTACCTCTCCTCAAGGGTTCTCTTTAAGGGGTCAACTACTTTGTTCCCAAATGCCAAGCCTCTAGTTTATTCATTTCTAAGGCAGCTGCTCCCCAGAGAGACCTAACGTTTGGCAGAAATATCAGGACTATGCTAAGATCTTTAAATTCTATGTCTTAGAAAAAAACATCCACACCAGTTAAAAATTAAGCACTATGATAAGGGAATGTTCAACAACCTTCCACACCCTGGGTGAAGTTCTCTAACCCGTCGAAAGGAACACTGATTCGGAAGCTGTCTGAAGATGCCACTGCTCTAAAATGCACCATGAGCCATTGTAATAATGATGGCCAGCAGGTGGTCTCTGCTGTGCGGTGTCTGACTTTCAACCCCCAAATGACCTTGGGCGAGTCAATTTACTCCTCAGTGCCTCAGTTTCCTCATCTGTAAATAGCATCCACTTTGTTGGGTTGCCGCGAGGGTAAACGACTTATACTTTATGGCGTGCTTAGGTACTTAACATAAGCACTTATTAAACAGTCAATAGACAGTAGCTATGATTATCAGTAATTCTGTCTCATTCCCTATGTGGAGTGTTTTCGCTGAAAATTAATTTTTTTTTTTTTTTTTGGCAATAGCTGCTCTCTTAGAAGGGAGCTTCCAAATGCAACCGGAACACTCGAGAGCATCCTCGTCCAGTGCTTTGGTTGCTGCATGGGAACCACCTCCGCTCACTGGTTTCCTCCTGGATCATAAACCTAAACCACACCCTTCTTTTTCAGAATTTCTGGTCAGTTCAGTTACCCTGCTGACCACACGGACATCTGCTTCTTCTAGTCTCCCCAGTGCTTCCAGCCCCAGTGGCTGCCACGTGGGCTGTTAAGGATGACTCAGTGCAGGCCGCTCTTTCCCGCTCCAGCTCCCTGGACCACAATCCCTCAGCAGCACAGCCATGCTCTCTTCCTTCCCAGACCTCACCCCAAACTTTCCGCTGTGCTTCCCACGATGACGGTGGCTCGACTCTGCCCATCTGGACTCTGCAGATATCTCTACCTTCTGGATTCTTCTTGGAATTGATTGGAAAACCTATTTTACTTCTCTCTTTTGTAACTTTTCCTTTGCTCGGTTTGACTGTGTTTAGAGCCAGTTATTTGAAAATGCTTCTAAATAACCCTTTGTCTTTTTCTCTTTGGAACAGTGTTAGGAAATACTTTCAACATAAAATAAGCATTAACCTGAACGGTCATTGGCGTGTTGGTGCTGACATGGAGCTTCGCATGTTGGAAAACCACTGGGTGTTCCCACCGAGGTCAAGGGCTCGACCGCAGTGATTCTGTGAGATGCCTTCATCTTGCAGAACTCTTCAAATCTGGAGAGAAACTTTAATGCCTATCACTTTTTCTTTAATGCTGTAATTGTACTTCCTACGTCAATAGCTCACCACTCTGGATTCTTAAATCTGAATATTCTAACAAGATAATTAAGAACTATCCAGAAGCCATGTGAAAGGCACTTGAGATTCAAATCCAGGTTACTAGCTGAGAAAGACTGAGGTAGTTTTTCTCCTTATTGAGCCTTCATTCTGTGTCTGTCGAATGGGGATAGAAATGTCTATGTTACAGGACATGGGAAGGATTAATGACCCAATAAGCAAGGTGCCCAGAACCACAACTGGCACACGAGAGGTGCTTAATGAAGAGTTATGATTATTTTCAATCTTTTAGAACAGTATACTTTATTTTCCTGTGATGAGTCTGTACCTTCTTCTATTTTGATTGGGAATTTATGAGCTCAGGGTCCTGAAACTGGTTAGCTCATGCTGACCAAAAGCTATGATCAGCAGTTATAGATGTCTGAACTTGAAATCCAGAAAATAAATTATTTTAGGATGAATGATGGAGCAAATCTTTCACAGGATGAAGCCCATAGGTGACAAATTACACAAGTAAGCGATGACGAGCGGGCGTTTTTAAGAACTGGGGTTTTGGAGTCTCTCTCTGACCCCGAGCGAGCCTTTGAACTGCTCCGAGATTTTGGTCCATCATCTGAGAAGGCTGACAATACAGTGTGCCTTCCCCAGGGTTGTCAATGAACGTTGAGATAATATGTAAAGTTCCTAGCACTGTCCCCAAACACAGTAGGCTCCCCACAAATGATCGTTTTCAACTCTCCCTTTGTGGAAAAGTGGTGGGAACCACCATTCTATTCCCACATCCACTCACGAATGCACACATGCCTGAGAAGGAGCCTTATTCCTGAGAATGACAGCATTGTATATCATTAATGGCAGGCAATTAGGTTGGACAGCAATCTTGAGTCTAAGAGATATAGTGCCTGCTCCCATCCAGATAACTAATCTCACAGTGATGTCCTAATTTCCTAAACAGGAGGCCACTCTCAAAATGCCCTCGGAAAGTGCATTTCATTTTTTTCTCCCCCCTACATTTTGAACTTTTAAAATGGACTGTGTACTATCTGAGTTTCCCCCAGCATCGGCTGCCCACCACCTCGCATATTATCCTGATGGGCTCCTGAGATCCTCATGAAGCTTTTTTTGTGTCCATCAACATCTAAACTCTCCCCTCTCTCTCCTTGAGAGTAAAGTGCTTCTAAGAGCTGGGGGAGGAGTATGCTGGGGAAAAGCCTCAGAATTTTCCTGGCCGAATATGGTATTTGCTTCAATCTTTGATCTCAGATGCAGTAAAGTGTCAGCCAGACCAAAGTCATTTTATATATAGGCTTGCATAAGCAAAGTGGAGCGACTTCATGGTTAATTGATTAAATCGTTCCAAAGAAGGTACAAGATCAAAGGACTGCTTGCTGGTTTTATATTTCTCTGGGGTCCCACAGGCCGTGTGGGTGACACAAATGACCTTGGGCGTGAGAGTATTCAAAGGCTGATGTTTGTTTGTTTTATTCCAAAACATGATTTGTGTTTCCCAGGGCTGCCTGGTGACAGGTTGCATTGTGGCCCCAGTCTGTGTTAGGGGGGGCCTCAATGGGAACAGCAACCATCGGCAGGAGGGCATGACCCTGTCATGTTGCCACCAGCACCTCTTTCTGCCAAACCCCAAGGAAACAGACTCCATTATATTACTGGAAGGCAAAGACCACAGTCTCCTCTCTCTCTCCCCTCCCCCCGCACCTCCCCCTTTTTTTTTTTAAATTTCCAGTAAAAGTCAAGGAGAGGTTCACAAAATGCAGGATCAGTCTTTGGAATTGAGACAAAAGAGAGACCAGAAAACTTCTCATTGTCCCAACTGTCCTGATAACAGGGACAGGAATCTGCTGGACAAACATTTTTGTAAAGGTCCTCCAGTTACAGGAAGCTTAGCCAAGAAGGAAGAAGACATGGGAGAGAAACTGTTGTCCACAGAAGCATCATAAACTATGCTGGTGACACTGAGCATTAGCAATAGAATAATAGCTACTATTTATCAAGCAGCTGCTCTTTGCCAGGCACTAGCTCTAAGTGCAGCACACCCTTTGCGAAGTCTCATTTGTCCTCCTTCATAATGGACATAATTGAGGCCAGAGCGTGGAGATGCCTCCCTGAGATCACATGATTTGAGCTCAGGTTTGAATCCATGCTGCTCTGGCTCCGAAGTCCACAGCTCCTCAATCATCCTGTGATGGGCTGTATTGTGTCCACCCGAAATTCCTATGTCAAAGTCCTAAAGTCCCCCCAGGATCTCGGAATGTGACTGTATTTGAAAATAGGGTATTTAAGAGGTAATTAAGTTAAAACGAGCTCATTAGGGTGGACTCGACTCTAAGATGAATGATGTCCTTATATAAAGGAGAAATTTGAACATGGACTGTTACAGAGAAAAGACTGTGTGAAGGCAGAGTAATCACGAGACTAAGGGATAGGAGGTGAAGGGTGCATGGTGAGTAAGGAAGATCAATAAGTGACAGAGCTGTCAAAAAAAGAGGATGCTCAGATCAGAGAGTGGAAGAAGAGGAGACATAAAGGTTAGTGCAGTGGTTTGAACAGCATCCTCCGCCCCATCCACATGTTTCTGGACCTCAGAATGTCAGCTTATTTGGAAACAGTCTTTGCAGACTTCATTAGTTAAAAGGAGGTCATACTGGACTGGGGTGACACCTTAATCCAATGAGTGGTGTCCTTATACAAAGAGGAGAGGACACAGAGAGACCCAGGGAAGTAGACCATGTGGAGATGAAGGCAGAGACCGAGTGCTGGGTCTACAAGGCAAGGAAGGCCAAGGATTGCAGGGACCTTACCAGAATCCAGAAAGAGGCAAAGAAATAGTCTTCCTCAGAGCCTTCAGAGGGAGCATGGTCCTCTGACACCTTGATATTAGCCTCCAGAACTTTATGACAATAAATTTTTTTTTGTTTAAAGCCACCAGTCTGTGGAAATCTGTTATGGCAAGCCTGGGAAACTAATCCAGTTAGGCTAGCATGGAGTAAGATTCTCACTATAGAGTCAGAAACACCAAGGTTCACATCACAGCTCTGAGGCTTCCTAGCTAGGAGACTTTGAGTGGTCAGTTTTATTTCTTTTAACTTTAATTCCTTAGCTGTAATATGGATAGATAATACTATCACGAATGGCTTCTATGAGAATTAAGATAAAACATGTAATGCGTTTAGCACGGCACCTGACACAGAGTAAACACTCAATCCATGTCTCGTATAATCATCATATTAGCATTCATTATTTTTAATAATAATATATTGACTACTCTCAATATTGAAATCACTATGATAGATGATACAAACAATATAAAAATTAATGATATTTCTTACTCTTAAATTACTGTCTAAGCTTGAGCTGCTGTAACAAAAATACTACAGGTTGGGTAACTTAATCAACAAACATTTATTTATCACAGTTCTGGAGCCTGGAAATTCAGGATCAAAGTGCCAGTAGATCTGGTTGCTGGTGAGGACCCATTTCCTGGCTTGTAAACAGCCACCTTCTTACTTGAGGTCATATGCCTTTCCTCCATGTGCGCATGTGAGAAAGATAGGGGAGAAGGGGAGCGTGATGTTTTCCTACTCTTATAAGGGCACTAACCCCATCCTGGGTGCCCCACCCTCATTACCTCATTTAATCCTCATTACCTCCCAAAAGCCCCACCCCCAAATACCATCACATTGGGAGTTAAGGCTTTAGCAAAGGAATTTGGATATGGGGACACAAACATTCAGTCCATAATAGTTGCTAAAACCAAAAATAATAATAATAATAATTATATCATCTACACTTACACAGAGTAATAATACAGTGAAAGCTTCAATATACTGCTACCTACTGATCTTTTACTATAAGAGTTAGATTTTCTAAAATAGAGCACACAAAATGATATTTCCCTTTCACTTTGTGCAGGAGGTAGACATATTGGGGACCTGTTGTCTTGGAAGATACAGGATATTCTTTGCCTATCAGACTAGTCACACTGACAGAATCAGCAAGTTGAGACACAGCAGAGCACATCAGGTGAAGAGAAGCCATGTTTGGCAGGCCAGTGCTACCCATTCCAGCTTCTATTTTAATCACTGTCTTGGGATAATTGCTCAACTCTTTCCAGAATGTGCTTTTTTGGGTAAAATCTTAAACCGAACATTTTAACAACTGGTTAAAAACTGAATTTTCATATCTGTTAAGTCATTGCCTCTTCCCAGTCGGGACACACAGGGAGGCAGCTCTCCTGTCAAAGCCTCGCTGGTGAATTGCTTGGGGTTGATCTTACAGCTCATAGAGCTATTCATCATCTTAGCGAGCATCCTCAGAGGGAGCCCCGATGATTTACATGCTCCAGATAAATTATGATGCCTCTCATGATGTTATCATTTCAGCTCACAGATTCGAGCACTTTCTGGGAGAAGACTTTTTTTCGCCCTTTCTTAAATGATGAACAACTCCCAGACAGATTATATTGTAGTTGTCAAGGAAAATGATATAGGTATGTTTTCTTAAAGATAAACAACTCAGCCACCACAGCTAGTCAGCCTAGCAACCGGAAAACGTTGTCCACTGAGTGTTCACTGTTTATCCCACCTGGAAAAGATCAGACTTGCTTGATCTTTTATTCTTACTCTGTTTCATGGTGAATTTTCTCCTGTAGTTTTACCAGGCTCTTCCATCCCTAACAAAGGCTAACCTAAATAAAGCAAAAAAAAAAAAAAAAAAAATCTGCTTCTCTAGCCCAATAAATCATCAAGGTATCAATGCTCAGCTTTAACCTCATTTGATGAGTGGATCGGGCCTTACATTGTTCCCTGTCCTTGATGAAATGGGTATTTTCATCTCCTTAAGCCTGTCTTGTAAGATTCATTGGCCTCTGTGGGTGGTACATCCTACCAATGTCTTTTGGTACTAGACCATAAGCTTCTCAGATGAGTGCGTTAGGCAAAATAATGACTTCTCTTGAAAGATATCCAGGTTCTAATCCCTGGGACCTGTAAATGTGCTATGTTACATGGGGACTTAAGGTTGCAGATGGAATTAAGTTTGCTAATCAGCTGACCGTGAAATGGGAAGACTATTCTTGAATATCCAGGTAGGCCCAATGCAATCACAGGAGTCCTTCAGATTGGAAGAGGGAGGCAGTCTGTTTAGAGTGATGTGATGTGGTGTGAGAAAAATCTGACTAGTCATTGCCGGCTTTGAAGATTGACGGGGCGGCCACAAGCCAAGGAAATTAGGCAGCTTCTAGAAGCTGAAAATGGCAAGAAAATGGAGTTTTCTCTAGAGCCTTCAGAAGAGAATGCAGTCCTGCCAACACCTTGATTGTAGCCCAGTGAGATATATTTGGACTTTTGACCACTAGGATGGTGAGATAATAAATTCGTGCTGTTTTAAGTCACTGTTTGTGGTGATTTGTTAAAGCAGCAATAGGACAGTAATAAAAGGAGACACAATATTTTAATTATCTTTCTCTTGGAACATCTAGCCTAGTGCTGTCACCCGACAGCTTCTTAATCAATGTTCGGTGAATGAATGAATTGTATCCAAATGCCACAATGCAAACTTCCAATTGCTTTCAAATTTTCTGATCCCTCTAGAGCACCCTGGGTCCTTGGTTCCTCTGTAGATGCTTCTAGTTCTCCTTTCACTAGAACTACAGTTGACTGCCATTCCTCGAGCTCTCATGAGCCAGTCTGCCCCCTTTGGCAGCTCAGCTTCTGCTCCTCGGTTTTCTTAGATAATCCATCATTACTTCAAAAGAAGCGTCAGGGCCCTTCTCGCTTCTGTGGTCTCATTTTTACCCTTCACTTCATCCTTGGTGTTCGAACCTTCTAAAATGCCTGGAGTTTCCAAGTACATTTTATATCATGCTTCCATGACACATGTTGTTTGCAGGGGAGTTTGGGGGTTGGTTTGTTTGTTTGTTTTTTGACTTTGTTTTTGTGATGGATATATTCTTGTTCTCTTGGTTCAGGTGACAAACCCATATTGTTCGTTAAATCATATCGTACTTCCAGGACACTTCTTTGACTTCTTAGATATATATAATTATTCAAATCTTTTTATTGGCTCTACTTTGAAAACTTCTTTACTCTTGCTTTTGATGCAACCAGTGCTCACAGTAAAACTGTGCTTCCTCCTTTTCTTCCCCTTCATTTTGGTGTCTACAGTCTCCTGACCAGTATCAGTATGTTTTACAGAGCAGGCTTTCAAGCCCTAGGTGGTAAGTTCATGAATAAGTGATATTTAGGAATCTGGTCTTTGGTATTGTAAAGTGAGGAGGTATTTACACCTATATTAGGAACAGCAGAGATAATTTTCACCTAGGGGGAAAAAACCTTCTATTATCATGCCTGGATATAGAAAGGCAAAACATTTAACTTTATTTTTTAATAGAATGTTTTCTCTGATACAAATCACCAATATGTTGTTAGAAGGAATTTTGTTTAAATATTTTGAGTGGGGAAGTTGAGGTGGAATTACTTAGTATATGGTATTCAGTTTAGGGTAGACATTTTATGTGACCCCCAAAATGAAAAACAAAAGGATTCCTAAAGCTAGTAAATTGCATTTAATGGAATTGGTTAAAATTATTGGTTTTTTAAACAGCAGATTCTGAGAAAAATATTACCTCCATAGCTCTTTTTTTTCCCCCCTCATTATCTGTTGAAATCTCTTTGAAATGAGCATACGTTGAGAGGAGGAGGTTAAGGCCAAGTTTACAGAACTGAATCAATTGACTTGATGATTATTTTGTCTGTCCTCAGGATTGATTTCTCTGTGTCATTCAGAATTAATCAGGAGAAAACTCAGGTAATCAAATCAGCTGAACCCAAGTCTGGTTCGATGACCATATGTGACACGGCTCAGGAGTTATTTTCTTCACATGCCATGTCCACTGATCATCAACCAAAAGAGGAATCACTGGATTTTCCCCATGGAATGGAGAAGGGGACTGAGTTTAAGTTGTATTAGACCATGAAGGAAACAGCAACTATGTACTTTGCAAAAGGTACGTAGAGACTGTTTTCAGGATACTGTGGATCCATCACTTAAACAAGTGTTTATGACTGCACTGTTTTCAGTGATGTAAACATTTCTATGGATTCTAATTCTTTTGTGAGCAACTCTTAAAAGAGAAGAGTCACAAATCACATAAAGAGAAAGTATTCTTACTAATATCACTTAAAATCAATTGTGTATTATAGGAGTTTACAAAGATGTAAGCCCTTGGCAGACAGGCACTAAGATTATTGTACTGAGCAAATAAAAACAGAGAGCACCCAGTTAAACTCGAATTTCAGATAAATCACTTTTTTTTTTTTTTAGTACAGTTAGGTCCCACATGTTACATGGGACATGCTTATGTTGAGAAAAAAAAAAAGTGTATTTGATAGTTAAATCTAAGTGGACATCTTTATTTTATCTGGCAAATGTCACAAGTACTCTCTGGAATATGTTATTTTTAGTGCCTTTGAACAACTTGCAGTTTTAGCAGCAAGTATGTGAACCCAACTAAATGTCCTTTTAATGACCATCTTTAATTACCTGATTAGTAGAGTTATAACTTAAAGGATAATAAATAAAGATGAAGACTCAAATGTGTTTACTGAAAAGTTAGTAAGTATAGTTTGGAAAGAGGATGACACTAAGTAATGACTCTGGGAATTGTGCTGGAGAAATTTATGACAGTTGCACTGTACTTTGCATCTACTTGATGTATGAGATGGGATTGCTGCCATACAATAAGAAGAAAATATACCTTTTGGATATTTTGGTAGCTAACATGATAGAGTGAACTTGTTCAAGGAAGTGTGGGAGTAGAGGAAGAAGCTTAGGGTTGGAGTTCATCAGAATAGCAATTACCCAAGTGGGTCAATTTTTTTTTTAAGAAAATAGATGTTGATAATTGAAGTCTAGGAGGAAACCACCTGGTTCATCCAAAATGACCTTCAAAATGCAAATACCCAAGTGATTTATGTCATTTTTAAACTCTGTATCTCCAGTTAATAGCTATTCTCTAGATTATTTGAGGGGGGAAAAAAAACAGCTGGCTCTTATAATTATAATTATGGGATGTGAATCGATAAAAAGAAGACACTCTGTTCTTTTAAACATTTCTTATGCACCTTCATAAACAACCTGAGCCCCCACTCCCACCCTCATCTATAGCGATCACATCACTACCCTACTTTTAATCACCGGGTTTGTCTATATAATTCTAAAAAGAGTCCAGCCAAAGAGACAGATATGTAGCCAATCATCTGGATATTCTGTCTACAGGATTCCAAATATCATTTTCTTAAAAAAGTATCTGGATCTTTGGCCATGATCAAGTGAGCTGCATCTTTTTTCACTAAGAATACTTGGCCTTGTACAAAGAAATAAATTTAGAGGATCAAAAGGTGCCTAAAAATATTATCTGAGGACTCCCTTGTTTCTAAACAGAATAATGTCTAAACGAGGGTTTCTAAATAGCAACACTAGTAACATTTTGTATCAAATTGCTTTTTTTTGTTTTGTTTTTGGGGACTGTCCTGAACATTGTACATTCAATGTTTAGCAGCATCACTGGCCTCTACCCACTTCACCTCCCAGTCATGACAATGTAAAAGGTCTCCAGACATCGCCAAATGTCCCCTGGAGAACCACCGATCCAAACTGTCCAGTATTGATAGTTTTATCCCTATACCAACAAGCATAGGAGGTGGCAGTAAAAGCTGAGTTTGCTCTAGGAAGGTAATAGAGAAACAGGGATGAGAATGTTGTAGGGCAGTGGAGAAGAGAAGGGTAAGAGCAGTAGACTGGTAACAGCCATAAATCAGTCTCTCTCTCTCACTCTCTCTCTCTCTCTCTCTCTCTCTCTCTCTCTCTAATTCAGCATCCTTCATTCATTCTTTTGTTCAACAAATATGTATTGAGGAAATGTTCTGAAGGCTGGGGATTCAGTAGCAAAGAAAACACAAATTCTTTGCCTTGAAGGAGCTTCTATTCAAATGGAGTATGGGGGACAATGAATAAGAATGATAGCTAACTGACATTATGAGGTGTTAGCCAGGGAAGGATGAGAAGTAGTACGGGAAGAAGAGTGATGGGGAGGATATTAGTCAGGGTTTCATGAGGAAAACAGAAAACACCAGCAATTTTAATAGCAACAATGTTATATAGAGAGTGGGTTGACAAGGTGTTGGACGATGACAAAGGCTACAAAAGTGGACACTGAGGTCACACAGAGTAGGTAGCTACAGGAAGCCGTCGCTATCCCTAAGGCTGGGGGAGCAAAGGGAAAAAGGATTGAGCAACTAGAACCTGGAAACTTAGAAAAGATGTTGGTGGAGGTAGGATCCAGACCACTGAAGAAGTGGCCCTGCTGACTTCTGCTGGTGCCCATGGGGCTGCGATTAAGTTTTGGAGATGACTAACCCACTGGGGATAGTATCTCCTAGGGACTTGTTAAGGCTGCTTCTGAAAGTATGCACCAAATCTAGTTCATTGAAACTAGCTGCTGAGCTGGCCTGACACTGACGGGGACAACAAGACAATAGAAATGGGTAAGTCTCCCACCTCCGGCTACCTTCCAGTCTTCCTATAGTGCCCCCTGTTGGCAAAGTTTAACAGGGAGCCATCTGGAGTAGGGGAAATGCAGTCTGCAGAGTCCCAGCCCCTGCGTGGCAAAGGAGAGTATGGAAAAGAGGATGGAAGCTGAAAAATAGAGCCTCAGAACGAGTGTAGGGAGGCCACTGTTTCATTACAGGAAGTCTTTGGACCCTACTCCATCCTGATTCAGAGAATGTCTTGGTCATTTTTTCTCTGTGCATGGTTCTGCTTCAGAAGAATTATCCACCATACTATAAACTTCAAGGCATCATCAGACTGTTACCTATCATATTACAAAACGTTTATTGAATGAATGATTGAATGAATAAATGAAACAATGCCTTTAACATAAGAAAAGCTTCTGTTGCTTTTCTGAATTACTTCATTTAATCTCAAAGTCAAAGTTTATGCTATTAAGTTTTATATTGAACACAAATGTCCTGGAAATTAAGCAACTATAGCTGAAATATTGATTGTCCACACTTGACATGATTTTAGCATTAGTAACTTTTTCAGCTTGTGTTCTCCTGATCACCAGCCCTGTGTGTATGTGTGTGTGTATGTGTGTGTGTATGTATCTGTCATATTCAGTCCGACTCAAAAAATATTAACTAGGCACCCACTAAGTGCAAATCTCTGCATCAGATGCTACATAGGACCTGAAAGAATTAAACCCTGTCCCCAAAGGACTGAGAATATTGATTTCAATATGTGCCATCTGGCTCATATCGCTATTTTTAAAGGTCTTTTCTTCGATTAAGGGAGGCCTCTTGAATCTTACACTTTTCTGTTTTCAAAGATATTAACAAATGCACGTTGGTCCCCACCTCACTTCTGCCTCTAGCTTCATCTCTTCAAAAAAATGGATTTCCTCTCAAAAGTAACTTTTCGGTAGTAATTGTTTAAAGAGAAAAGCTGCCAGGGCACCATTGCTCAATGTTCTGTAAAACTCCTTTCTAATTACTACCTAGAGAGAGACTTGGCATCTGGAAAAGAGCATCCGATGAGTATACATTTATTTCCTTCATTGTTATCTCAAAGAGGGGCATGAGTTCATTACTCTGATGATGCTTATTCATAAGTATGAATAGGATGGGGCTGTGGGCTACGGGGTGATCGTCTCCCAACATAGTTTGAAAGTCTGGCTTCTCAGATGACCTGAGCATGGACTCCACCCATGAAGGGGCACAGGAAGAAGGCAGAGGGGATGGACACATGCCAACTTTGGTTGTCGAAGGTGATCTTCCTCAGCTGTCTCCAAAAATACACCGGATGCTGTTAAATTTGCCTCTTTCGCTTTGGAGAAGCTCTCTACTCAACATTCATGCTTTCTTCCCCAGTTTCTTAAAGACGTTTTTAAGGCCCATGGATACCTTGCTTCACATCTACAGCCTTTAATATTTCCTCCTCTTGACTTTTAGGGAGAAATGCCTACACATTCTTTGGATCGCTTCATTATTGATATTCCCAGGATCTCCATTTATCAAAGATCCTGCTGCTTTTTAAATTCAGAATTTTGCCTCTGAAAGGGTTTTAAAAAATAATAGCATAATATTATTCATGTCTCACATGAGGCTTAATTGTAGCTCTACCTTGTAATCAGGCCATCATTGAGTGACCATTATAGACCACGTTTAATATTTTATACTTAATAGTGTTAAATATAACCTAAAGTGTCAAACAGTGATAAAATTTAAATCTCGGGCCCCCAAGCACGTTTTCTTTACTTTGAGGTAAAAGTCTCCAGCAGAAAGAATTTCTCTTGACATTTGCAAGCCCTACTAGTGTCCTTGGGTGCAATTATCATGAAAATGCAAATGGTTTGTTACATGTAGTCAAAAACAATTTTTCAAAGCAGCTCAGCAGATGTATTATGTTATAGTCATTCCCCTCCACTTATTATTTGGTCAAGATAAACACTCCCAGTCAATGTTGATTGCATTTAACCTGGGTATATGTTTTGTGCGTGTTTAAATGCTGATTCTATTTTCTGCTTTTAACCATACAAAGATATGACTATAAGGGAAATAATTTTGCTAGCGATTGAATTATAAAATGTGTTCGGTTCTCCATTAATAAAATCTCTGTCCTGTTCAACATCATCAGTAAATAGCCTTTATATTTTTCCTCTCTTCAATTTGTCTGCTAACAATAGAAAACATAAACTGAGATTGAAGGTTGCGAAGCTAATAAGAGACAGTTGGTCAGTGCCATCTAGTGGCTAAAACTTAAAATTTGACCAAAGTTTTTGGGTTTTCCTTTCTATCATACTAGAGAAATAAATGCTGGTGCTAGTTTATTTATTTATTTTGAAATATTTTTATTATTTTAAAGTGTTTAATTAAAATCCTAATATAAACTACATACATTATATTAAAATTTATTTTAATTTTACTATTTATATCTCAACAATACTTCAGATTATCTATGGGGAGCAAACAGTGAAAGCAAGAATTGGCAATTATCTGGTAATCTTCCCAGTGAAGACAGCTAATTAAGAATGTTTCATCCTAACTGTATTTGACCTTAATTAGAAAACATGTAGATATCATTGATGAAGCTAACTTGGTCATTTACCTTCACTCTGCTCTTTGGACCTACTCAATTTATTGCTGGCACTGATCTTTTTTTTGAAACTAATATGGGAGCCAGAGACCAAACTTAGCCAGTGCCTCTCAACACGGAACAAGCATTTTAGAGATTCTAGGTTGGTAGTTAGAGATTAGGGATACAGATTAACCTTTTTATAGACCTTTGATACTGCTTTTCAAGATTGCTATATTCAATTACTGGAATTTACTTCACAGTATGGAGAAATTGGGTATATTATTTTCTAAAGAAACATAAATAACACTATATTGTTAACATATAGATATATTTATTTTAGGGAATTGGCTGATGCAACTATGGAGGCTAGCAAGTCTAAAATCTGCAAGGTGCACCAGCGGGCTAGAGGCCCTGGGGAGAGCTGATGGTGCAGTTCAAGTCCAAAAGTTGGCTACGGCAGGATTTTGTCTTGCTCAGGGGAGGTCATTCTTCTATTCTACTTGGGCCTTCAGCTGATTGGATGAGGGCCACCCACCTTACGGAAGACAACCTGCTTTACTCAAAGTCCACAAGATAAATGTTAATCTCATCAAAAACTCCCTTACAGATTCATCCAAAATATTGTCTGACCACATACCTAGGCACTGTGGCCCAGCCGAGTTGATAGATACATAAAATGAATCATCACATCAGGAGAAGTATGAAGAGGGGGAGAAAATGAAAGATATGGGAAAGGTTTTAAAACCTGCTTACTGTCCATCTAAATAAAATCATTGCTTTTTGTCAGAGGTTCTAAATGGCATCCCTATCTGCTGCCGACATTTCAAGCACCATTGACTCTGCTGGATCATGTGGCCCACGTAAAGAACTGCTTGCACTGCAGCCTGGACCTGCTGCAGAGCCTTCTATTGTTCTGGGCCCCCCTCAACCCTAATAGCTTTTTTGGCTCACTCAGTAAATGCACCAGAGCAACACAACCACATGACAAATAGGTAGCCTCCAAAATCTAAAGAGGCCCACTAGGCATTGTGCGTCTTTTTGGGTTGTAGGAGAGGCCAGATGCAACAACTAATCCTTCACCTTAGAAGGAATATCTTGACATGCTCTGTACCACTGAACCCCTGAAAATTTCCTTGAGGTGGAAGTCCCTTCGTTCTGTTAGAGTTATTTCCCACACCCTGATAAATGCATATCTTACCAAGAAATCTAGAATAGTTGCTGCTTCTTGTTCATTAGATCCAGTTAGCATCATGGTAATGGACCAGTGTGATATCTTGTGGTAGGGTGCTTACAGACTAAATCATGACATAGGGCTGTAGATGTAAAATATCACGGATAGAGGACAGAGAAGGTGTGTTGCTGGCCTTGCAATGAGTCACTGCCTGGTTAAGTATATGATAATCCACTGTCACTCCCCAAGATCCATCTGGTTTTTTTGCACAGGCCAAATAGGTGACCTGAATTAGGCTATGGTGGGAAACAGCAACCTTCATAAGTCTTCGACGACAGTATTAATCTCTGATATTCCTCCAAGAATGTGATATTGCTTTTGATTTATTTCCTAGGTAAATGTGGTTCTTCTGGCTTCTACTTGACCTTTTCTACCATAATTACTCTCACGGCACAGGTCAGAGAACCGATGTGGAAAATCTGCCTAGTGATGTATTCCAGAACGGGAGAAATAGCCAATGATGGCTTTGGGGGTTCACTGGGGCCACTATGGGTCAGATCTGAGCAAGAAGCCCATTGACCACCTGAGCTCCACAAACCCCTCCTCTGACTAGGGGACCCCAGGGACTTTTGGATCTCCTGGGATCAGTGTCAGTTCAGAGACGGTGTCCATAGTCACCCTGGTAAAAGTCATAGGTCTTTTGTGGGGAGGACTTGGAGAAAGACTAACAGTTAAGATTTGGGGATCGTGGTAGAGTCCTTTGTCAAGAGGACTCATTCTCCCCTTTTTCAAGGAGTTCTGGGAATTGATGAAGGAGCTATTAGTCTTTTGATATCAGTTATTCAAATTAGGCTTCTGTTCACTTGACCTATAAACTCTTTCACTGATACATAGCAGGTGAGAATTTAGCAAACTGCCCATCTGTTTCACAATCAATAGTCACTACCCTAGGTCTCAATGAGGCAGACTGTCCTGATTATTGCTTTGACTCCACTGCCCAATACACTAACCACATCCAGCTTGTCTTTGGTGATTAAGTGTGACCACATGACCCAAGCCACCCTGAGATCTCCTTATCCCCACTGTATTTAGGGATCCAAATTTAGTAGCGGCTGTTTCCACTGTAATCTCTGACGTACGAAGAGTGACCACACAGCTCTTCAAGGATGCTGGGGCTCCTCTCACATATTTATTTCTCCCAGTTGGGATGAAAAGTACATTCCACTCGGCCTAGTGGCTTCCACAACCCGCCCAGGCTGGGTGAGCAGATCTCACATGATGAATGCACTCTAACGTTCATGTCCCTAAGTCTTTGGCTACCTCCCTCTACAGTGTAACGAGGTTGATCTGGCCTTTCAACTGCATTTACTATAGGCCACCTTTCAGCCCGTGTTTCAACCAACCCACTGAACACTTAGAGCCCTTTCTCACTCCTTAAGCTACAACAGGATTCAAGCTACAACAGTTAAGTGAGCAATGTTTTTATTTTATTTTCGTTCCCAATGGAACTATTGATTAGATAACTGAAAAGTCACTTATTGAGTAGTTAAATGTGTACTTTAAGTATACATTCAGCTTTTAGGAAAAAACAGTAAAAGTTATTCTGCACCTTCTGTATATCTTGTCTGGATAATAAGATTTCTATATCACATAACATTTTCACTCAGGAGCTTATTTTGTGCATTTTTTTCGTGATCTGAAATCTATGTCAATAAAAAGATAACTTTTGGAAACGTTGGAGTTCTTAATTATTATTTATTGCTGGGTTAACTTTAAATGTTCTTACTCTGATCCAAGCCCACAATCAGTTTTGATATTTATATTTTTATAAAATTTATTCATATCTTGTTACATTTTGACAATTCTTTTCAACATTCCCCTTGCCAAATTCAGACTCCAGATTCACAATAATAAAACCCTTTGTATGTCTTTTGTACCTAGCCTATTTTGAGGGTTTTCTGGACAGCTTTGGGAAACACCAAATATTTGCTCCCTCGCGTTAGTAAGGAAGAATGCTAGAAAAATTAGCAACTCCAAATTTTTAATGAGCTCAATACTGCAGTGAGAGCTGCCCTTTTTGTACATCCCACAGTATGAGAAGAATTAACGAAACAGAAAGAGAATCTCAACTCCTTCTGGGTTAATTATGCACATGTAATTACAAAATGTCAATATAAATATGTTTCAGCTATTGTGTGACTCTCAATTTGGGTAGAAGCCTACTTTAGTTCACATGTTCAAAGACTGATATACTTGTCAACAAATTGATTTGTTTTTCCCCACAAGAAATATTTTGTTTCAAGGTTGAATACAACTTTTCAACAGAAGACAATCATAACATACATTATGGGATGAATTAGAGGGCCCTGAGGATTTTTCGAGGCTCTTATATTAATTTGGATGGGCCGCCATAACAAACTGAGTGGTATAAGTAAATAGAAATTCATTGTCTGGTGATTCTGGAGGCTAGAAGTCTGAGGTCATGGTGTTGGCAGTGTTGGTTCCTTCCGAGGGCTGGGAGGGAGGGTCTCCCTCGTGCCCCTTCCCCAGCCTCTGGCGGTTCGTTGGTGGTCTCTGGTGTTTCTCTGCTTCTGCCTTCACATGATGCTCTCCCCGTGTGTGTAGCTGTGTCCAAATTTTCCCTTTTTATAGGAATATCATTCATATTGAATTAGGGGCCTGTCCTGCTCCAGTATGACTGTATCTTAACTAATTACATCTTCGATGACCCTATTTCCAAATGAGGTCACATTTTAAGGTACTGCAGGTGAGGACTTCAATGCACGAATTTGGGGAGGTGGGGGATAAAATTCAACCTATAATAGCCCTCATGGGAAGAATATGTTCTTACTCTCAGTGTAATTTTTGACTAAATCCCTATAAAAATATTATGTATTATATCTCAACAATTACCTTCACCTTCACTCTGATATTGTGATTTTTACAATTTAACTTACTCTTTATCATCAAGAGGTAGTTTCTGCTTCTCCCTGGCACTTGATTAAATTGGTGCTTCTTAAGCTGTAAGGGACATTTCCTCATCTGGGGAATCTTGGTAAAATGCAGAGTTTGACTCAGTAGACCCAGAGTGGTGTCTGAGATTCTGCATTTCTGAGAAGCTCTGAGGTGATGATGATGATGGGGCGGTGGTGATGGTGATGATCTGAGAACCACACTATGAGAACAGGCCATGGACCAGAAATTAAGCCACCTGAAAATAAAACGTTAACAAACAAACAACAGCAAAGTTGCCCTAGCAAAAGATTATCCCTGGTTGGTACTCCCTGGTTGGAGAATAAAATCATGTGGACCGGTTTTTCATTATGAGCTGACATTATTGCCATGGACACCTGTCGGAATGTACAGAGAGACAAATTCAGGGTTTCCCGTTTCTTTTAGCCTTGTTGCAAATGACTTGGTGAAAGAAGACTCATTAACCAATGATCAGCAGGAGAAGAATTAATTGCCCAGGACTTAATAAACTGATTTAATTATGGTTAATGTTCTACTTTCTAATAGCGTATGAGAAGACCATTTCTTTCTTGTCTATATCTAACTCTCAACTTAGGCTATACTTAAACTAAGTGGAATGAAACACTCTTTAAATGGTATATTATTCTGACTGACACCTCCGAATTAAAAAAAAATCCTATAAAAGATCCTAAATAAGTTATAAACTAATATAACAAAAAGTTTTTGTAAAAATAATATTTCCTGCTACCCCATGACACTTCTATGCAAACTGCAGCTGGACTATTTTATGCTTATTGTCTCAGAGAGGGGGTGGTGTCATCATAAAAAGATACTGACAATAGACAAATTCTTGGCTTTTAAGTTTCGAAAGCCAAGTTCAAGGTTTAGCAATTATTTGGAAGAGTTAGAAAAAAAATTCAGAGTCCTGGTCCAGATCTGAGTGCAAAGAGACAGTGTGCCTCGCCCTCCTCACCCTCCGCCCTAACCCTAAGGCAAAATCCCAGAACTAATAAGGGTCTAGATACTCCTGAAGCCATCAGGGTGCAGGATCAGAAGAAATGGCCACGTGGACTGTCTAAGCAAAAGATGCAAGGTGGTCTCACAGGTTCCCGTCATCTCCACAGTGTGGAACTCAACAGGTGGGTTTCTCTCACTTCAGATGGGAAGAATAGGCAACTTCCTGGGTGGTTAAGAGGAGATTAAAATTCTCTATGAATGAGAACCATGAGAACCTGGAATGAGAGTTACCCATGAACAATCTACATAAATGGAGGACAGATGACTGAAGACCAGAAAGGTCAAAGTATATCTCAGGCAGATGGCAAGAGAGGACCAGGTGCCTCATGTCTCCAAGCTTCGCTGCTCCCTCTCCAGCACGTGTCCCAGGAGAAGCAGCTTAAGTTTCTTCACAGATCGAATTCAACTATGAATCATAAAAGAAGCTATTACTCCCACTGATTTCATAGAGATTAATAGTCAACTAATGTAATCAGTTTTCCCTTTACATTTTGCACTGATCTTACAATATCTAACAATATGTTCTACATATCATATATATTCTGTAATGATTTGATACAATGTATTCACCTGGTGCTATGTTTGTACAACTCTCTGAGGACATTGCTCTCTCTTCACATCCCCCAGTAGTTGTCACTAGCCACACGTGGCTGGCTGTTGAGGACATGCAATGTGGCTAGTCTGAATTAAGATGAACTGTCAGTATAATATACACATGAGATTTTGAGGATTTAGCATAATAACAAGAAAGTAAAAATATCACACTAATATGTCTATAATATTTAGGCATTGATAGCGTTTTGGACATATTGAGTTAAATAAAAATATATTATTAAACTGAATTCCACCTGTTTATTTTTACTTTTTAAAAATGTGCCTACTAGGAAATCAAAAATTTCTTATGTTACTAACATTATATTGAAGTAATTAAGTCCAAGCCATTAATACCTCTGATATTTTCTTTAAAATGCTTGGCGACTAAACAGATATAATTGAGAAATTTTCACAAGTGAACTAGGAATTAAAACAATAGGAAAAGTATTCTGAGTTTTCAACTTTTATTAGATTTATCATTAATTCATAATTTAAAGTATAAGGGTACTACAGGGACAGTGCATTAATCAATTAATACAGCACCTGAGATTTAAGTCCTGAAGTAGGCCATTAAGAAAGAAACTCTGACCTTTATTTAGGTCAGCTTCAACTGGGTGTCTCATAGTCTTTTCAAAATAGTATGTCCACAAGAGTATCCAGCATTTATTGCATGATATCCAGACAAAGTCTGGATTAAATTAAGATAGAAAGTTTACAAGAAGCTAATTTAAATATGATTAGAAGAGGCTCACACAGATAGTTATGGTCATTTTTTAAAAATCTGAAAAATCTATACTAGTATCCATGGTCTCGTACTAACATCAAGACATAGTTGGCGACTTCTGCAACTTGCAGTGTACTCTGTTTAAAATTTAACTTGCTTTTACATCAATAATTTACAAGCTTACCCTCACTGAGTTCTTCCTATGGGTTAGGAACTTTGTGCTCTTATTGAAGACTTACAAGAACCCTATATGATGAGGAAATTAAGGCTTATAGAGGTCAAACGATTTGCACAAGTCCTCATAGATCGTAAGTGATGAAGCAGAGTTTCCAACCTAGATAGCCTAGCTTCAGAACATGTGCACCTCGCTGCACAGCAATACTGAATACAAATTATTCTTAAACTCCAGGCAGAGGCTAAAAGGCCATGAGCTAGGTGCTGCTAAGTCTGATGTTTGGTGTGCTAGGAGTGAGGAAGGGGCAAGAAGATATGTCTTGAAGAAGCTGGAGAAGAGGAGAGGTGAAAGTAGCTAAAAATAGGATCCTTTATTTCTATTCTCTTGCTTCTTTAAAAAACACTGTTAAATTAAGCATGCATTCTGCTAGATACTGGGGATAGAAATGTGATGGAGACTATTTCGGTTTAGTGGGGAAGACAGGTAAATACATTATAATGAATTTTACAAGTTAAGATAGACTGGTGTGCAAGGTTTACATTAGGAATATTATAGAATTCATTCATTCATTTCATTTCTTCAGAGAGCATTTCTCAAGTCTTCACTACATTGTAGAAGAAGTATCGTAAGTGCTTCTGGAGCAGCAATTCAAGTAGCAAGAATGGAGCTACAAGAACAGGGAAAGATTACATCCCCTGCAGTGTTCGCACAACGCCAACTGCATAGTCTGCCGTTACCTGAGCAAAAAGTTAAGGTTGACAACAGGAGCAGCCTCTAGAGAGGATGCAATGGACAGGCTGAAAAGACTTGGACTTTTTACTAGGACAACCCAAATTGCTTTTGGTGGAATTGCAAGTGGACACATTTTCCCGCAGCATCAGTTTTATTAAAATAATCTGGAGACAAAAATCCCAAACTTTTTATTATTAAAATATAGATGTATTATGTAGTTGATGCCATAACATATGAATAAGGTATGACAGGAAAGGAAATTCCACAGCTGGTCAGGCAGATGACTTCGGCTTTCTCCCCAGAAGACTCTGGGACAGGAGTTCATGGTCCTCAGCTCTCAGATGATCTAGGCAAGATAGGTGAACAGTGAGTATTTTAAGTGTGCGAAATAAGTGTAAGAGTTAAGTACACAGACTGGGGCGAGGCCGCGGCGCAGGGCACTAGGAGCCTGTGCTCGAGCGCCTCTCTCTGCTCCCTGGACTTCTCCTTCCAAAGGCAACCACCACGAGAGGCCCTTTTAGACACCAGACAGCGCCTCTAGCGCAGGAGCTGCGCCTTTAAAGCCCGGCGCCTCGTTGCCACGGCAACCCTCCTCCGCAGGCTCCTCCTATTGGCTGAGAGGACGTAGCTTGCGTCTGTCGTCAAAGAGCGGCGCCGCCAGATCCGGGGACCCCGCGAAGCCTCATTTTTCTGAGTCTTGACTGCAGGCAGTGGGATCCACGGCTGCTGGGCGAGGGGGCGCCGGTCATAAACCCCACCTGGGGTGGCGGCTGGTGTGCGGATCGCGGCAGGAGAGGGGCGCGGTAGGAACGGGCCTCCGGAGCCGTGGGCCGCGGGTACAGGGATCCTTCAGTGCCGCCCGCGCGCTTTCGGCCAAGCAGCTTTCTCCCTGGCTTGTTACTAGGGCCGCCGGACTCCGTTGCTAAGGACCCTGGAGATGCTGTGAGCCAAGAGCGCGCCCTTTATTTTCTTGTGTCGGGGTTTGGCCCACAGTAGCCTTCGTTCGCCTTAATTGAAAAACCGGCCGTACCTCCCCCACGCCCTTTTTAAATCTCTGTTTTCCTCCACCTTTTCCCCTTACGTGTCCTCATTTTCCAACTTTGAAAACACCCTGGCCCTGAACTGGTCTTAGGTATTCAGACATGTATGGGGAAGACTAGGAAATTGGAAAGCAGATTTGAAGATCCTTAATATGCGCCCTTTGGATTTACTTTGTGGTAAAAGGGGATCGAAATAGCTGTGTATTGTGCTCTGTCGCTCTACTTTGGAATTTGAAGGAACTTTAGAGATGCAACTTTCTAAACACTGGATTAGAAAATAGGAAATAATGGAGTGTTGGCCCCTGAGAATTTAGCAAGCAGTTTCGTGCAGTGGTCTCAAAGCAGGGTATGAAAGTAAGTGCATATAGAGAAAAAGATAGGATTTATGAGGTATACAAAACAAAGAAATGTAATGCTTTCCTAGCATTGACACAAATGCCTACAGCCCCTTGTAGGTTGCCCGCAGCAACTAAGGAAACCTTAGGCCCTCCTTGTTTGCTCTGTGATATCGATACATAATTTAGGTGTTTGGGTTAAGTGGATTTGTGGTTGTTAGTGTCTGTTTAGAATCATGTTTTGTAAAAGAATGAAGGGTGACCATGTAATATTTAAAACAAAATAATTCTTCATTTTTTTTTACTTTCTTCCAACATTACCCTTATATACCACCCTCTATGTGTTATTTAATGAAAAAAAAAAACACTCAAAAGGGTGGTTGAACATAAGATGAGTTTAGCATTTTTCTTTTACAAACAACTCATGGGCCAGGTTTGTCGTCAGTTTGTTAACTATTAAAAATAGTTAGATAACTATTTTTAAAAATTGAGGACACATAATTTGTCTTTAAGGTAAAGGGTGATAACTTTAAACAACAAGTAAAAAAGTAGTAGTTTTGGAAAGATACTAATATAGGATGTTTTGAAAATGGACATAGAAATGTTTGCATTTGTGTATGTATGCGTGTTTTGATGTTGCTGAAAATTACATGAGTATATTACACACAAAAACTGTCCTGTATACTTAAAACCTTTGGAAGCTCAATTTCCTAGCATGTTTAAAGGTCAAATGGCGAGGTTCAGTGGCTTTTTGAACTCATTCATGAGGTGGCACCTTCCTATTAGTGCCTTACAGGCACAACTTTTTGACATAAATGTAGAAATTTAGTTCCAATAAAAACTTGTGTACAATTTGTAAATATTGTTGAAAAAATATGTGTCATGATTTAATGTGGCAAACTATGCACTTTTTATGTTTGTGAGTAGGCATCTTTGTGATGTATCTTTTTCAGTTATGTCAGCTGTTAACAATTTATGATCAAAAGAAACTGAACTTAAACTGGATCTTCAAAGTGGTGTAGCCCAAGGTCGTCTTAAAACCAGATTTCTCAAAAAAAAAAAAAAAAAAGAAAAGAAAAGAAAAATATTTAGTCACCCTGACCGTGTTCTTATTAGTGACACTTAAAACCATTTTGTGCCATTATAAAGGGCTAAAACTCATATAGCATTTATTGTGTGCCAAGCACTTTTAAATGTTTTATTGGTCTTCATGTACATTTAGAGTAGTTACTGTAGTTATCCCCAATTATAGAGTTGAAAATGCACAGATTTTTTTTTTTTTTAATAGAAACCTAGCTTGTATTGATCCCCATCAGGAGCTTCTCAAAACAGAGGCCAGGTATAACAGTAAACACTTGTTAAATCACGAGGTGCAATATTATGTCAACATATTTAAAGCTTGCCTTAGCTTATCTTAGGGTATTATCTGACATTTAATGAAATATGAATGACCGTATTTCTAGAAAATGCTTTGAGAATGAATGTGAATTGTGATATTGGGAAGTAAGTCATCTGTTGGTCATAGGATGAGAAAGTTAGGTCATTCTATTAAATGAAGAAAATTGACATTTAAAATTCTTCTGTGTACAGAAACAATCTTACATTTAGTTTATCTTTACAAGGTACTCTGAATTGGGCACATCGTGTTTGAACTATTTTCAGGCTCAGTGTTATTACGAAGAATTTTGTCCTTGTGAAGATTTCTAATTTGTCAAGTAAATTAAAATAATCTCACATGACGAATCCTTCAAGAAAGTATCAGCGTTTATCCTGAAGAAGAGAAAGATAAGGATTTGGTAGTCATTGTTCTCAAATATTTGAAAAGCTCATTTAGAAGTGGAAAAGAACTTTACCTGTGTTGCCTTATGGGAAGATCTTAGAACATAGTTGAGGAATAGACATGTATATAATGACTATATTAAAAGTATAAAGTGGGAACTTAATGGAAGAATAACAGGGATGTCATGCAAGTGAGGGAGGGAGTAATGAAGTCAAAATAAGAAGGAAGCAGTGCAGAAGTTAGAGCGCCATGGAAATGAACATTTTAGAAACAAGATGAGGAAAGGCTGCATGAACTTGGGATTGGAGCTAGGCCTAGAAATACCTGCAGGCAGTGGCATATATGTTTGGTTGTGTGTGGTGGAGGGTTCCTTGGTAGATATATAAGTTTAGAAATAATTGATTAGGTAGGAAATCATGGACTATGAACTAGAGGCCTTTCATCAGTAGAAAAGATGGAAATGTGGAAGAAGGAGCAACTTGGCATATGATCATATTTATTCAATAACAGCCTCGATAGGCTCATTGTATCTCCTTCTTTCAACAGATTAGGAAATCAAAACTTAGGGGGGTTAAATAATCTGCCTGAATTCATAAACCTCATCATTGGTAGAGCTAAGACGCAGACCCGGATCTGAGCACACAGCCCTTTCTACCTCTCACACCACACTGACCACACTGTAGGACTGAGTGTAGGAAGTGAAGGAAAAGGAAACAGTGACCTAAGTTTTTCAGCCTGCTTGACCAGAAAACTGGGGGCACCTTGAATTAAGGGGTTCATAACTTCAGTGTGATAACCTCCATTTTGGTTATGTTCTGTTCAAGGAGCTTGTGGTACATTGAGCAGGAGAATTCATTATGTCACTGGGAAGTAGGACTTTTATATGCAGACTCTGACATTTGGAACTTTGGAAATATAGAGGCCAGAGAAGATGGAGATGATAGGGGATGTGCCAGCCACTCTTTCAGAAAGCTGGTCCATGTTTTCTGAGTATAGCCAGAGGATTGCCATTGAGTGTCTGTCAGTGTATTTGATAATTTGAATGGTTTTTTTTTATACATCTTATTTTCTTATAGCTGGTTTTTAATTTGCTATCATCGATATTTTGAAATTGATAGAGTTTTATATTTTCTCATTAGTCTTTTCACGTGTTTTGCTCCATACCATCCCTTTTTTGTGTGTCTTTTACTGCATTTTCTACTCTTTTCTGTTTCGGTCTTTATATGGTTAATGAATTTCCCACCCCCCAAATTTTTTGAAATCCAGTTTTATTTAACCGCAGGAGTAAAAGGGAAGCAATGCAGAAACCAGAGTGCCATGGAGATGCACAGCTGAGAAACAGAGTGACAGGTACAGAATATTTCTCTTTAAATGAGGAGGTGAATTTTGTTAATGGTACATTCTGTTATACAGATGAATGCAGGTTGAACTTTATTGTTTTCAAATTTATTGATTATCTGTTTTTTTTTCCAGGTAACTGTGATCAAAGGACATCATCAAGTGCACAAATAAAACATGGGACTACAGTTCAGCGAAGTAAATCCTCGTCATCAACTAGTTCTCCAGAGTTTGCAAGAAAAGTTCATCCTCGACCAAGTGATAAACTTAACCCTAAAACAATTAACCCAGTAGGTACAAAAGATATTCCTGACTCAGATTTTTCAAAGTAATATGCACGTAACATACTACTGGATTTCTTAAGCAAGGATCCAATAAACTATCTGAGGGCAGAAGGAGATTGTCTGACTTAGGAAAAAAAAAAACAAAAAATAGTCTGAGTATCTATGATCCTTTGCCTCTTTTTATAATCTATACAATGTTAAGGAAATTGAAATCCTGAAGAATGCCCTGACATCTTTCTGCTGTTACTTCCTTTTCCCATATTTAATTGAGAGAGTTTGTAGCCCTGATTTGTCTTAATTTTTTCCTCAATATGAACAACACATTTTCAATTTATTTCCTTGTCTGATATGATTTTTACTTGAAAGCAATTTTTAAAACATGTTTTTCTTAGCAGGAATTATAACTAGATAAGTGAAATATTACTGTGCTGTGCATTACTATGCACAACATGGATTGATCTCAAATGAATCTTGTAGTATTTTAATGAAATTTCATGTATGTGTTTTTACTCAAAATGTGTTTTTCCAGAGGAAAGGGCTAATTCTAAACTTGTATTCTTAAGTATATTTTTAAATTACTGCTTGCGATTAAAAAATTTATCATTATATATAGTAACTATTTATATTGTAATTTAGACAACTATGTTTCATTTGATTATATTCAAAGTACCATATTGTAAAATATTTACTTCTTGTGCCTTTAAGTCTCTGATCAATTATATTGAAATTACTCTGATTGTTTAACTGTCACGTGTTGTGATTGATCATCTCTTAAATTGTCTTTAAGAGTAGATCCACAATTAATCTATTCTTAAGATAATAATATATAGCAAAACTGAAAGCTGTGGAGTTATATATCTAAGCAGACACATCTGGGCATCTGTGAGAGTCTTGCTCGGTGTCCAGCTCTGTCATTCCTGCCCAACCAGAGTCTTTGATTTTACAGAAGCTTAAAGTCAGTTTGGAGAAATTACAGGTTCTTTGACTATCTAGGCTGGAGGACAAATAGGAAATGTGCTGAAGGCTGAAAACAAATATACTCTCCTTTATACCTCTATTCAGCTCTCACTTTGGAAGGGCACAGTTTGGGAGGGAATGGAAAGATGGGTTATCTTTATAATATTTATATTTATTATATTCCTGATTTCAGCTACCTTCAAACATTTGAAACAAGTTAGGGGTGAAAGGAAATATACAAAGTGTGGTCATGGTTGTGGTTTTAGTTCTGAGAGGCCCGATGATTTTTCTGAATTCCTCAGTATAATGATGATGCACTGGATACCCTCACGGTGGCTTGAAAGTCACCATTTGCCTCTGACCTGAGCTGGATTAAAACTGATGAGATATCACAGTGTAGGTGATAGTCATATTTATTGTGTTCTTGTCATTTTTATTTCAGTTTGGTGAGCAGTCCCGAGCCCCTTCTGCATTCGCAGCTATTTACTCTAAAGGAGGTATTCCTTGCAGGTAAAATCAATGCAAGTTTTAACTGAGCATGTCATTCAAAATAATTGAGTAAAATCAATACAATATTCAGTTTAAATGTATGGAAAGTTTTATTTATGAGGGAGGTTGAAATAATGGTGAGTTATAGTTTGGCTGTTGGATTGGTATAGATCCTGGGACATTGTTGAAGAAAATATTTTAAATCCAAAATAGAATTACCAATAGATCTGAAGTAAACCACCAAATAATTTAAGAAATGGATCGAACTAGTTTCTAAAACAATTTCAGCATTCACTGGCTTGGGCAAGTTGCAAATAATCCTTTTTCGTTTGTAAACAGAAAGTTGACAATTTATTGAAATTGTTCATTATTTTTAAAAATATATTTCAAAACTTAAATTTTAAAAATTTCAGTTATATTTATTGAAATTATATTTCTTAATGACTATATATGTCTGTTTTTGCTTACTTTTGATGTAATTCTTGCTACCTTTCTGGACAGACATCACGACTATTTTAAAGAAAATAACATAGGCTACTAATAGTAATATTTTAATATTTCACTGTTGAGAATCATTTATTTCTTCTAAGTACATCCAGTTTTAGCCTATTCTAGATGCTAGAAAATTTCACTATCATTGTGGAAAGAATAGTCACAGCATCCTTTTTGTTATTTTTTTTTAATTTAATAAATGTTTCTTGTGGTATTTTCAGATTTGGAGGGCTATGAGTGAAAAATAAGCACAAGAAGCACTCTTCAATTTATTGTTATTATTTCCTATTTATGTTCTGAATTGAAACCCTATTTTAAGGTTCTTATACCCCTTCCCCACTCAGAGCAATTTATTGTTGCTAAAAATGTAAAAAAAAAAAAAAAAAAAAATGTTACTGAGGCCTCTAGCTATTATGAAAATAACACTAATGACAGAATCAAGAAGTTGAGAACATTAAAAAAAAGGGAAGAAACATGTGGGGATGATAACGAAGTTCATTGTCATGATTGCTGTGATGGTTCAGTGGATGTACTCGTACACTAGAACTTACCAGATGACATACTTATATATGCGCAGTTTATTACATGTCAGTTAATACCTCAGTAGAGGCTGTTAAAAAAAAAAAAAAAGCAGCAGCAGTTGCTTTAATTCAAGGGGCTACCACTTTGTTACCTTACATGTGCCATGTCACCTTCCTGGCCTCAATTTTCTTCTCTTTAACAGGGATAAAACCTGGCTTGACTTTACATCATTTATGTTAGGGTTTGATGATCTATCCGAGAAACATTGTTCCTTATAAAACAAATTGTTTCTAATGATCACATTTTGTTTGGCATTTTTACTTTTCTTTAGATTACTTATTTTATTATAATTATTATTTAAACATATCAACTGTAACATTTGCATTAAGACTCACAGATGGCAACATGCTTAAACTCCCAAACTGTAGGCTTAGCAAGTGCGGGGTTGTTTAGTTTTGCCACCAGTACAGTTTTGCTGAAAGAGTAGGAATTTGTAGGATTATAGACACTGCTTTATAAGATGTCTTTGTATGTATTTTGAAGTCATGGGTTTCCTACATGTTACAAAATCTAATATGGTTATGGTCTAGAAAAAGTATGTATATGTTAGATAATCTCTGCTTAGTATATACTTATGTTATCCTTGTTACATTCACTGATTTTTATGTTTTAGATTAGTCCATGGTTCAGTGAAACACAGATTACAGTGGGAAAGTCCTCCTGAAAATCTTCCATTCGACCCTCTTCTTATTACTTTAGCTGAGGTAAATAAATACTCCATCTCTCCTGAGTTTATGGAAAAAAAATTAAAATTTCATTAAATGTTATTTTGTAATTCATCAGTAAATCTCATTCTTTACCCACAATTTCTTGGTTTAATTGAAATTGTAATTACTGAAATTGTATATCATGATTAGGAAAACGATAATAAAACTTAATTTTCACTTGGACTAATAAAAATTCAATTTTTTTGTCATTAGCATAATAAGTGGGTAGTATTATCATGTGCGATTTTTTGTTTTGTTTTGTTCTGATTTTTGGTCTTTGGCAGGGTCTGAGAGAGACTAAGCATCCATACACCTTCGTGTCAAAAGAAGGTTTTAGAGAATTGCTTTTGGTCCAAGGTGCTCCTGAAAAAGCTGTGCCTTTGCTTCCTAGACTGATTCCTGTTCTAAAGGCAGCTCTGGTATGTCCTTTATTCCTTTGGACTTACTGTAGTATATTTAGGATATTTTATGTCTTACTTCCAAATTACAAGCAGATTAGTCCTTTACTTGTGATTTTGATGTGTGCGTAGAGTTGGGCCACTGTTATTCAGGGCCAGATGATTACTTACTCAAAGGCACCTTTACTAAAGGTAAAATGGAACATTTTGAGTGATTAGAGAAAGTAATGAATCCCAAGCAGTATTTCTGCATGTTGTGCTACATTTTAGTTAATGTCTAGGTCAGGCTGACCATTGTTTTTTTGCTTCTGTATGTCCTGCATTAAAGGCTATTTTTTAAATTCTAGATTTGGTTGATTATCCTCTAATTTTGAATGTTAAATCTTACTTTTTTTCTCCACTGGCTTGCCCTTTCTCCTAACCCATCTTTCCTTTCCTTTTCCCCTCTTTCCCCCCCTATCCCTACTCCCCGGACCCGCCAATGCTCCACAGGTCCATTCGGATGATGAGGTGTTTGAAAGAGGATTGAATGCTCTGGTACAGTTAAGTGTTGTTGTCGGTCCTTCTCTAAACGACCATCTGAAACATCTGCTTACAAGTGTGAGTACTGAAAAGATTAGAGAGTGGTTGTGTATATGTATCATGCATTATCCATATCTCTTCATGGTTTAATAACTTCAGATTAATCATTGAGATGATTCAAAAACTTAAAACGAATCTCATTACCCTAACCAAAATGTAGAGATCAGACTTTGTAGTTCATAAAATATTTTATTAATGGACAGTTTGCTCTTTAGATTTTTTTTAATGGAAAGTACTCATATGAGCAGAATTTAGGGTTGTTATAAAAAGTAAGCAGAGTCGAATGGGCAGAAATTAATGAACAATGTAACGGTATCGTGCCCATGTGGATTAGCTGTGAATTATAAGCAGAGCTTATACACCCTCTTGTGTAGTCATGTCTTTCATCTTTTTCTTTGTTTTTCATTGTAAGTTTTTTAGTTCTATAAATAGCATTCAGGCTGGGAGTTGTTTTTCCTGTTACTTATAGTTTAATTTTTATCACAAATGTATACTGGGACACCGTGTAGTTAAGGAAGCCCCCAAGACAGCCTTTAGGTTCGGCAATTTGCTACAAGGACTTGGAGAACTCAGAAAAGCTGTTATCCACTGTTAGGGTTACTACCTGCAGTGAAACGACATAGGTTAAACTCAGCAAGGGGAGGAGGTGCACAGAGCAGGGGCCAGCAGAAACCAGGTGAGTACTGCAGATGTTTGGTGGGGGGACAAAGTTGCAGGTTGTGCTCAATGACCTGAACTGCATGTTTCTGTCTTCGCCCCTGTGATTCTGTCCTTATGCACCTTGTCCCCTCCCCCTTCGCAGTCAGAGTTCCACCATCTTCCAGCGGAGGCCCCTTTAGGACATATCGGGCTCGGGGTCTTGGGGTTCATAGTCTGATTCTTCTGTCACAGTTACTGAATTATTCATGTAAACGCACTCCTCTTTGGTGTCTCTTCCCATTTTAACTATAGGAAACGTGTTTTAGAGGCTTAGCTTTTCATCATAAGTCCCCCAAATGCTCTTGCAAATTACAAAATGGAAAAGTATGCGATTTCATAGAAAACTTACTCTGGATACCACACTGTAGCAGATTTTTTAGGATTGGTATAATTTAAAATAATGTAAATTCATTGATCTTTTTAAAACAGAGTGGTATCTATTATATGTACATTTCTGCGACATATTTCCTAAGAGAAGCCTTGAAATCTAAAACAAATTTAGTGGCGTTCATGTACCTACTATGAGAAAAGAGTCAATGACATTATTTCTGGATACCTAATTTTTAGCTTATGGTGAATATTCAAATCATTTCACTCTCCCAATTTTATTTTAAAAGCTTTCCAAGAGACTAAGAGATAGAAGATTTAAAGAGCCCGTCACCAGTGCATTACAGAAGCTGGAGCTGCATGGTGGGAGCGTAAGTATGGCTTATTCTTTAAGTCGTTTCTTATTTTCAGTCATATTACAAAATTGACTATATAACATATATTATCTAATTTCAGCCACAAGTAACCACGTGGAGTTGATATTATTTTTGTTTAAGAGCTCAGAGTTTCTGTCTTGCCCAGGTCATCCCATTTTTAAGCACTGGGATTCAGACCCAGGTTGTATAAATACAGAGCCTGTCACTTCTGCTGTGCGAAATAACTACACAGCACTCTGTGCGGTGCAGCTTTCCATTGTTTTTTCTTCTTTATTTTGGATGTTTTTGCTTTGACCAGTGGAACGTTCAGAAAACAGAAGGACTAATATAGAGGGCTCATGAAGACAGTACCTTTTTCTCCCTTTCATTTGTCATTTCTATCTAAAAAAAATTATCATTTGCCCATAATCAGTGATCGAAACGAGATTTCCAGATGTCAGCAATATTATGTCTGGAAGAATGTGTGTGCTCGAATATGAGCATGCACACACAGGAATGATTCAGCCGATTATTTACACTTGCAAGAATGTTCAAGAACAATGAGCATGAAGATGCAAGAATGTAGGGGATATCATCATCATTGTGTGGTGTCAAACCATCAGGTCGAGTTTTCATCTTTTGAAGTGTTCAGATAATCTAATCTTGGAAATATCTCCATGAAGCATTGAACCTTTCTTGTTTTGGAGATTACGTTTAATCACATCTGAATGATGGAGTTGCATTTTAACACTGCAGAACTTAGTTTTATTCTGGGTACTTTCTAAAGGACTTAAATCATAAAGAAAATTTGTGTGATTGTATACAGTTTTAAAATGGCAGACGTTTTAGTTTGAACTTTACCTAAGTTACCTAATTTGACCAATTTCAGTGACTTTTTAAATTGATGATATTCTTTCCAAATGATGAATGCCTAGAATAAAGTTTATGAGGAGGAAGTAAGTCCCAAGGTTACTAGATAATAGATTTCTTTGTTGTGTGTGGGTCCTGGGAAGAGGATTAGCACTCAGACACCTTGTGGTGATGCACAAAGCTATCCCCTAGCCAACCCAGTCCCTCTTCAGCGAAAGAGAAATTCTTGCTTTCAGATATGCTTGCTGTTGAATTGGAGTGCAAAATGAATTTGTGTCCCCTTCCCTCTTCCCCAGTGAAATACAAGTAAACAGGTGCTAAATAATGATGGCACAGCTTTTCTACCTGAAACCCTTCTCAGGTGGTTTCCACGCATCTTGTGGACTGTTGTAGGGAATGGGGAAAGTCGAAAGGGGCAGGCCCTGCGTGTTAGAGTTCATGGGTACGTGTGTTCAGAGTTGGGGACAGCTTGTACAAAAAGTTTAAAAATAGCACACTAAGACTTGTAGGGGGAATACTGAGGTGTAGTTAACCAGTCCAAGGACGCAGAGATAAGGGAGTTCCTCTCTTGCTACTCAATCTCATTAGTTTTGAACCATACTAATACAGAATTTAAAAAAAGATTTTTAAGTTATAAGGGCTAATAAGTATTATTTATTCCTTCAGGTTTTTTTTCTCTTCTTCTCACTATTTCAGTTCCTCATTTCTTTGGGCTTGTATCATACTGATGGAAAGACTCAACTTCTGGGAAAACAAAAATGTCAGTTACAGACGGTCACAGTGTTGTTTTCTTAATAACTAATCAATTTACAACCTGCCTTAAGTTGAAATTGGTTCATTCTGAATTTCATTTAATATTTTTTCTAAGCGATGTGCACATTTGCCTTGGGAAAGGTACATACTTACACCTGATCTTCATAGAGCGTGCGGGAACTTATTACTTGCCAAGTATTCTGTTGAGTACTTTTTAGACATAAACTCATTTAATCTTTACTGCAACCCTCAGAAGAATGTTGTTATCTCCCTTTAAAGATTTAGAAACCGAGGTGCAGAGAGGTAATTACCCCCACATTGGACAGAAAAGTGACTGGCAGAAGTCAGATCCAAATACTTGTTGTCCAGTCCTTAACTACTTCTGTATTAAATATTTTTACAAAACAGTAAGATACAACCTTTATTTTATTTAACTCATAAGAAAGTTTCACTTTCTATTTTATCATTCCCTTATCCCTTTTTGTTTGTTTTGAGTTTGGATACTGTTTTAGATAAGCTCCTGCAAGTGTAACACCTGTTAGGGGAACCCTGCAAGATACTAATGAGACCGCGTTTTTTTTTGTTGACAGGGAAGCCTTCTCATCATCAAATCTAAAATTCCAACATATTGCTCCATATGTTGTTGAAGAAAGGAGCCAACAGAAATCTCACTAGCTGGTGACAAGTGTTAAGTGCTGACCATAGTACCCTACGGAGCCTTTTCAGATTCACTTTAGTTTATTACTTTATGAATCACAGCCACCATTCATTGTTTACTAGTTTAAGATGAATATACACAATTCTACTGAATCATAGTAAAAGTTAATTCAGCAATGATGGAAAGCTATTAAAAAGTTCTATAATAGTACAATTTTGTGGGTTTTATTTTTTATATTTCTATGGTTTGTGTGAACAACCATTACTAAGTTTACAGTGGATGTGTTTGTATTTATTTATATTTTCTAGTAGCTTTTATTTATAACATTTGTTTTTCAGTTAGTAGCTGTACACTTATTTCTAGACATTTTGCCATTTCTGGATTTTATATTTATCGAGGCTATGAAAATTTAAAATAGTGGACAAACACTTGTGAATTTGCTGTTAATTATTGTTTGTAAATATGTATTTTATAATATAGAATGCTTGGAAAATTTCTTTCCAGAGTATTCTAGTTTAAGACTTTTTTTTTAAATATGTGAATTTTCTTTTAAGTATGTTGTTTGTTACAACTGTTAAAACTACCTAAATTTTAGATGTTAATTGTATTTCAGTAAATGTTATTTTTGTACTTCATAGTCTGAAAATACTGAGCATATTCAGTACATGAAGATATTCAGAAATTAAAATCTTAAAACTCTTAAGTGTATTCATTCAGTGGTTTGTTGTGCATATGTTGAACAGTTAATTCAATTAAAAAAGCTTTGAAGAGAAATAGAAAATAGGAGTGAGACCTTGCATCTTAAGGTCAAGAAGAGAGCCTGTAGAAACTTGATAGTCACACCAAAGCCACAGCAGACTGCTTCTTTTGAAGAGATGGACATTAGGGGTCACTCTTATATAGGCGCAGCAGTATCATATTCCAGAAGCGTCAGAGAACACTCTGTCTTTGCTCCAATACCTGCAGTGAGCTCTTTGCAATTTTCACTTCGGATACAGCCTTACAGCTGTAATTTAAAAGAATATGGGTCATTTCTGAGGCATCGTATGGCGGAAATGCTTGTCCTCCCTCAGATCTTTTGCGCTTTCTCGTCCCCGTCTGGTGCACTGTTTGCTCAAGTCTCTACCACTCATCACATCCTCAGATCCTATTACCTGCGACATCCACCTGCCCACCAGCCTTGCTTTTACCAGCCTTGCTTTTACTCTTCTTCATTGTACTTAGCACCCCGCAAGGCCGAGATACCTGTCATCTAGAAAATGCCACAAGAAAAATGTAATACTTTTTATCTAGTAATTATAAAACCTGTTAGAATAAAGACCTATAAGATACAGTAGAGTTATAAACATTTTATTTGCTTTTATTTTTTTCTTTGAAATACAAAATGTGCACATTGAGTTTCCACAAACACGTGATGGCGAGTTTCAGTGTACATGTATTGTACTACTTTTTCTACACTGGTGATAGCAGGGCAGCTTTCAACATCCTATCTCTACACCAGAATAGATACCTGATTTATTGTTGCAAAGACAGTTTCAAGTTTCCCCCTACTGTAGCCTCTTAATCCGTGACATTTCTGCAAAATAGGGAAGGTGAGTGTATCTTTAGTAATGTAGCAACTTTACAATTTTGGTTTGAGAGCATTAAAAAGAATCTGACTTATTGGAGTTTTATGATAAGCGAAATCATAATGCAATCAGATGAGTTGCATATTTTTATTTGTTTTCTACTAGATTTGGGGATTAGAGTTCTTGATATAATGGAATCACTGGTGCTTTCAGAGTGACTTCTGTTTGCTGTTTGTTCCCAGCAGGCATTGGGGTCATCAAGGTCTCTTTGTCCCTGCCTGGCAAAGATGCTGTGAGCGGCCCAGGGGAAGGGGATGGAACAGGCCTTCAGTGATGTTAAACTTACTTTTTTTAAATCATTACTAGGTACTGGAGGATAGAACCTGACCCTTCGCATATGCCTATAAACAGGCTCACTCTATTTCACACCTTCTTGGAGTTCTGCTTAAAGACACGTTAGAAAATAGTCAACCTGCAGGATTGAACAAATTCAAAATTATATACATCATGTAGGCCTTGGCTGTAATGTGTGTGTGTGTGTGTGTATATGAAAATTAAGAAATGCTTATTAAATAAGCTTTATTAGGCATATGCTGATATCTGGTGATAAACTAATTTGTTTCATATTATAAAAAAAAAGCCAAGTGAATGTCTTTAACAGAAGGCATCAGATCCGTAGAAACTGACCGGGACTGTGTGTGTGTTTTTAAATTGTGGTAATCTTGTTAACTTAAAGTATATAAATGGAATCAGCATACAAACACGAAAATTAATTTCCGGAAATTAAATGCAAATGCCAGTGTTTTAGAAAACCATTTAAAATCCTTGGGCTGAATACATACAAATGAGTAGCAAAAAACATATTTTAAAATCACGGATAATGTGAAAGCCTCAATAATCCCATGGCTAAAGAATCAATAAAACTATATGTCAGATTCTATTAATTTTGAATATTCACAGGGTGTGAAATGACTTAGACCATTGGTGGCATTATGAAAAGGATGCAGATTTATAACTGGAATACTCGAAATCTGGAGGGGATTGCTTCTCATTAAAACAAAGCTTGTTTGCATAATGTGCCTCAGTGTAAAGCTGAGCAATCTATGCTAAAAGTGGTAGCTCCAACTGTAAGTGGTAGAATAGTTCACATTTGTCTGATTGAGGACATATTCACAAGTTAAATCACATTTTCGAAGAGCTGCATGGATCGCATTATGTTTTCATCCTGTAAGGGAGAAACAGTGGGATTAAATTCAGAGTATCTGCAGAGGAAAGCAGAGTAAACCCTCACTTCACGTTGTCAATAGGTTCTGTGACTTTAAATGAAATGACGTGTAATGAAACCAGTTTTACCATAAATTGACTGATGTAAACGAGCTAAATTCCCATGGTATCTCATCAGTGTTACAATGAAGCGATGCTGAGTGGACAACAATGAATGTATCGACCTTATTCAAGGACCTGCTGCACACTGTTTTCCCTCTAAGTTCTGCCTCCCCACCAACCACCGATGCCAAAAGCTCAAATGCTGTTGCAACTGTAAACAGCATTCTTTGCATGTTCCACACAGACAACTGTGGAGAGCCCATTTTATGTTGAGTCTATCAGGCTTTAAACACCTCCATTGAATCTTGGTGTTAACAGAGGATATTTCTCAAATCAGAATGCCAGAATGGAAACTCGAGAACTGAAGAAGGGAAGACAAAATGAGCAAACGCAAATTTTGGCACTCTAGGTGGATCTTGGGCCAAATCACAGAGATTTATATGGGTAGAAGGAAACTGTGAGCTAAGAGCCAACTTTGTGAGGATTGGAGGTTGGGGCTTTGGTACACATGTGCAATAATTACACCTCTTTCTGGATATGTTAGGGCTAAATCTGTGTGGCCTTCAGGAGCCTTTAAAAATGAATGGTCTCCCAGCTCGAGAGAAAGAATTGTTTGGGAAAAACCATTGCCCAGTGGCTGTGTTCAGTTTAGCATATTCCGTAAAATCCTAAGGGGACAGACTTTGGGTATTGATAAAGGCACTTGGAGATTCTATGAGGATGGCAATCGCTGAGCTTTCTCTGGTAATGCTACCCCGCAGCTGAACTAGTGATGACTTCAACTCGAAGCCAGGTAGCCACGTCACCATTCAACAGGTTGATGTCATCAAATTAATTCTCTCAAAGACCACCAAGTCCAAATATGAGTTTAGAAACAAGCAGACATTAGGAAAGGAACAGTAAAACAATTCGAAAATAAAGAGAAAAGAAAGCTCCAACAAACGCCTTTGTTTCTATATTTTAAAATTCTTAATCATGGTTCTACCCACATCAAGTCAAATAATTCTAGCTAAGCTAGGACTGGTCTCCCACCAGATGACAGGGAACCACTGGATTTCTCCTCTGAGAAATTTCTGAAGAGTCACAATGGCGTAATTACTCAGTTGTTGTGACTGAAGACCATTACTGCTTCGGCCCAAAAGCCATTTCCTGTCCACATACATTAAAGCAATTCTGTTTCTCTTAGAAAGCTTGGCCTGCGAAGCATACTTAGCTGTACTAAAATTCTAAATCTGTGGAGATACGATGGACAATATACATGTTATAAGCTAAGTCTAGGCAAAGAGTAATTTAAATCTCATGTTTAATCCTCAATGATGAATACTCTCCAAATGTCTAAAGGATTTAGAGGACAAAAATGCAGTCCATGTGCCACATTTGTGTCTCTAAGACTTCCTACATAGCCTGTAGGCACTCTGTAAGTTCTGAGGAATTGAACATATACATCGGTGGTAGTTTTCAGAGCAATGGGCTTAGCTTATTTTGGTTGTGTAAAATGGCAAACATAGGCCTATGATCTTTAGATTTTGCTCGCTTCATGTTGGGTAGCTGGTCATACTCAGTCCAGCTGCTGTGAAAGCAAAAACGATGGTTCTTTTATTCTCTTTACTTACTTTTTGGCAACTTTCGATGAACTCATCTATAGTAACGACTCCATCTTTATTTTTGTCCATTTTCTGTTCAAGAAGGAAAGAATAAAAAACTTTATCAGACTTACCCCTTGATCCCCTCACACCTGAACCAAGTAAGCTGAAGTTGATGGAAAGGAAGGCCACTGCTTATTTAATGGGAAGAACGGCTTCAGAGCATGAACTAGTAACTTCTTAGTTATAAGAATCACATGGCTGACTCCTCATAGGCTCCTTCCTTTTCTAGAATGTGGGGAAGATCTAGTCACTGACCTAGGTAAAATCCTGCCCTCTAGCTATGTCATAGCCAGGAAATTGGTCATAACTTTCAGAACCTTGGTTTTCTCATCTGTAAAATGGGGCTAATGAGGATTAATAACCTCATAACGTTTATGTGAGAATTGAATGCAAACAAACAACTGTATAAAACATGGCAATTGCTTAGTGTTCTATTTAGGATATCGCGAATGTTCAACAAATGTAAGTTATCAGTATGGTAATAAATTCAAAACCAAAATTAAATTGGTAAGATGGTGAATAGTCTCTTGCAGTTTGTCCCTTTCAGGAAAAATTATTTTTCTTTGTATTTTTTTTGAATCTTCATGACATTTTGCAAACTCCAGGAAATGTCCTCTTAATTTTATTCCCCCGTCTGACTTCTGCTTGCATTCCTACCTGGAAAAACGTTTCCACGTGTTGTCTGGGAGCATCTTCTTTAAGGACAGGATATGTGCATTTGCCCATCATGTCATATATTGCTTTCATTATGTCGAGCATTTCCTGAAAAGCGTAAGGCACCCATGTGAGACTACATGCAATGTGCGGAGAAACCACTCTGAGAAGTTTTGACATTATTCCTACTCAGTTTTCAACTTCTAATCTTTCCTCGATGCTTCATTAAAAGTCATTTGGTTGTCCCAGAGGGAAAGTCAATGGCTTTGTACTTTAAAAGTAGAACCAGAATGTAAAAATCATTTCTGATCTGAAATATTGGAAATATTTCATATTTCCAAAATGAAATAAATTTCCACATATCTAATATGCCTTTCCACAATCGGAAAGGCATATTCTGGTTTCATGTTTGGATTTCAATAGATTCGACATAGGCTATCTTTGTTTTGTTCAAGTATTATATATCTTACATGTTGATTATCAATTTCTATTTATTGAGACTAAAACACATCATGAGAATTATACAAAAACCAATAAGTGTCAAAGCTCATTAGGATTTTCATTTTTTTTTTTCTACTATGGCTTTAATTGAAGAAGTAACACATGTAGGATAGTCAAAATATTATGACTCTAGGAAACAGTTTGAAATTTCATTTTTTTATGAAAACAATCTAGTTTTTGACTTGTCATTTTTGATCTTGGTAAAAATAATATCTCAGTATTTAAATGTTCAGATTTATTGTTTCACATTTGTTTCATATTGAAGCTTCCACATAAAAGTGTCTGGATTAAATTGATAATACAGACTTTTGAGAGCATTCAACTCTATTATAAATGATAAACTAGTTTGTAGTTCATAAGTCATAGGTGAACCTTTTAAATATGTTTTGGGTTTAGATAAGTAGCCAAAAGATCGCTTGCCATAGGCAGAATTCATGAGATGTATTACCTATAAGCAGTAAAAAAAGCATGTTTGTATTAAACACAGAAAGAGATAGAGATCGAAGGACCAAGGGACACCTAACAACCCTGAGGCATCTGAGTACTAAATGCATATTGTATACCAAATATAAAAGGGGCACTAACCATTTAGGAAGTGCCCCTTAATATACATGAACACTTAATATTCGTGAGATCTTAATTCAGCCACTTGTTGATGAGAAATATTCTGGCCCCATGTGTCCTCTGTTCAAGAAACATAAATAAAACCCACGGCTGTTGTTTAGGCTAATTGTTAGACTATGGCTGTGGTCAGGTGCACTTGCCTCTTTGTCCCCAGTAAAGCAAGTTCATGTCATTGGCCCACGATACCTTTTGTGTGAGGGAATTCTTGCTCAGAACTCACCTCTGGGTTAAGCTGGTGAGGCAGAACACAAGAACAGGACACAAGAACATTGAGGCCTCTCAGGATTCAGGATTCAGGATTCAGGTGATGTGGTCCTTCAGCCTCACTTGCATCCTACCCTAAATCCGTTAACTTACTTCACCCCTTCTCCTTTACTTTTCATTGTGTTTTAAATTGGTTTCACAAATCTCTTGACATGAGCATCTTAATTTGATCTGTGAGACTTCTTCCTTGAATAGCTAGCCTGGAAGTATTTGGGGGGACCTACCATTCCATCAAGTCATTTCCCACACAATACAGGTCATCACACAATCTATATGATGTCAAAATTCTATCTGTTTCCATATGGACCACATTAGATGGAGGAAAAAGGGTCACAGGCCAAATATGCTAACATGGTTTGGATACATTTTCTTCCTATCAGATTCCAACCACATACTTGATTCCATTGGCATTTATTAAAATATCAATAAACAAGGGTATAATCTTTACATGTTTTACATTTACTTCATAGATTCACCATAAACTCCTATCTCTTCAGATTTTTTATTAGACTATTTCTCCACCACCACATAAAATATTTTAGATTTCATAAAAAGGCAATTTTCAAATTAATAATTGCAATTGTTTAACATTTCGAAGTTAAAAAAGAAAACGGGCCAAATGATACCTGCATTGTTAAAGCATTTCTTACCTCTTTAGTAATGTAGCCGTCTTTATTTATGTCATACAAATTAAATGCCCAGTTGAGTTTTTCTTGTACTGTCCCCCGGAGCAAAATGGAAAGACCCTTGATGAAATCCTAGAAAGAAATAAAATTACAATTTGACATGACAGTGCTAAAAAAGTAAAACACAAATTCCGTTAAAGTTCTCCCTTAAATACTGGAAGTGAAACTCTCTGATATTGAGCCATTTAGCAAAACGATCAATGTGTTCTTGGTCCCTGGTTTTGCAGAGTTCTTTGTGAGCATAAACCCCTCATTCGCTTTAATGTTCTCACCTTCTGATTGGAAACCAAGACTTAAATCGATTGTGGAATTGGAGATTGTATCAGAATAGACACCCACAAACAGTAAGGTGCGTGCTATAAGTGGTACTGACTTTCCACAAGTACACACAATTCTTTGACTGAAAAGAATCAAATAACTGTGTCTTTTAAAATGCAGATGCACATAACACACTGCCCATGAAAAAGATTCGTTTACAAGACACAAGGGCTGTCCTTAATTAAGACGTGAGCCGACCGTAACCTTTACTTACAAAGCAAAGTATAACATGCATGTGCGCAATGATGAAGAGCATGGAGCTGGAAGCAAGACTGCTTGAATCCAGATTCCAGCCATGTCACTTGATAGCTTTGTGTCCTCAGACAACACCCTTTTACCTCATTTTTCATATCGGTAAAATGGAAATTATAGCATCTACTTCTTACAGCCAAACAACACAGGTGGCCTCTAAAAGCCGGAAAATGCAAGGAAGCATATTCGCTCTTCAGATCCCCTGGAGGGAGCGTAGCTGGGCCTCTATCTGGATTTCAGTCCAGTGAAACCCATTTTAGATCTCTGCCCCCAGAACTGTAAGATAATAAATACGTATTATTTTAAACCACTAAGTTTGTGGTAATTTGTTATAGCAGCAATAGGAAACCAATACACTCAGTGACGAAAATGACTTGGACAAGGGAAAAGTAAGTAGGAAGACTCATCAACAAGGGGTTGTCAATTTTGCCAAAGTTGATCTGTAAATTTACATATTCTCGTTAATCTTTTTAAGGTTGTTGATTTTCTCTGGTATGGCCTCCATAGTGATTGAGTTAAGTATTTGAAAGATACAATTTCAGATACTAAGTAAAGTTTGTATTTGTTTGGAACTAATAAAAGGTATCAACGTGTCTAAAAAACAATAACTATATTTTCCAAGATTTGTAGCTTGATTTTATCATGTTGAAGAGATAATGTACTTACCTTGATTGATACATACTACTGTCTATTTAGGTAATTTAGTGTCTTGATAGGTAATTATAGCTACATTAAATTAAATTAGAAGAAAGTTCTTTGTTTTGATTTCACTGGAGGCCATTAAAATTTAAAGAAATTTTAAACAAGATCATAACTACAAACATATAATAAATACACATGTAAATATAATGCTTGATTCATGTAAATACAGAAAATGGTACTGAAAGAAATTGCAACCATATTTAATCCTATCACCTATTCACATTGAACATTTTCATTCTTTTTTTCATGCATACCTTAGCACACGTTTATAGTAAAGGCTATATGGTGTATATGTGATTCTTTATCATTCATTTAAAATTATAAGTATTTTATCACATTACTAAAAATGTAACATCATTTAAATAACTACATATTAGGTTGAACCATATGGAATTGCTGATCTTTCTGATTGTTTGCATCAAAATAGTAATTTCATATGGTCTGATGTTATCACAGTGGCTTTCACACATTTTGGACCCCAAGTCACACTAAGAATTACATTGTAAATGGATGACTCTATTTCCACTTTTCTTCTATTAATTTTTAACAAAATTTTGTCACTAATCTCTTAATTTATTTTACTACCTACCAATGGTCACAATCTGGAGTCTGAAATGCTGCTTTGTCACACAAATCCACTGTAATTTATTTACTCATATTTCCTATTGTTGGATATGTAAATTAATTTATTTAAATTTTTCTTCATTATAAGGGATGATGTGGTAAACATTTTTCTTGATTTCCCATTATTTTGACTTATTTCATCAGGAAAAAAGTGGCATTCTTGGGTTAAAGAGCCCCGGGAACACTGAAATTTAATAGTAATAGTGACAATAGTTTTTTGATATGGGTGGGATATATCCAGGTTTCCACGCATTGGTTCATGTCAGCCTCACACAATCGCAGGGAACACGTATTGTTGTCTTTATATTATAGACAGAAACTCAGAGAAAATATGTGACTAAGCTAAGGCATTCAGCCCCTGAGCAGTGAAGCCCGAAATTGAACTCAGACCTCTGACTCAAAGCCCAGGCTCTGATTTTGACTAGAAATGAAGCAATGGGCTGTGGTATATACACCAGTATTATACAAACGTATATCGTATCTTTCTTTTTGGTACTGTAAACTCTGATAGGAAATAGTGATTCATGGTGCCTGCAATTCAATTACTTACTGACAACATTTGTAGAACATTTGGAGGTGCCAGGAATTCATAATTTCTGCAATAAAATTACTACATAAATGAGTTAGAAAATTGTCTTAGCTTCTAAAAAGAGAAAGTGAGTCAGTATGTGAATATATATGTGAATATAAAAGCTATAGGAAGGTAAGATCAAGTAAAGAAGAATCCCAACAGTCATGTGTCCAGGAACACTGAAAGACACACACACACACACACACACACACACACTGAAAATAATACTGAAGAGGCAGATACAAGGTCATGGTTGAGAGTTTGAGTTTTATTTGTGCAGCCAAGAATTGTGACAATAATCAGTGATATTTCTGGATGGCATGGATTTCTAAGTGGTAATTGTAAAAGCTGGCGATAATATTCAGTAAATAAATTATAGAACGTCGTCTTAGACATTATTTAGCGAACATGGAGGCTCAGTCTCTCCCTCAGTAGGAGGTAGTCTGTTATGATGGTTAAAAAAAGGGATTGTAAATCTATGGTCTATGGGCCAAATATGGTCCACCACCTATTTTGTAAATAAAATTCTATGGAATACAGCTATACCCATTTATTTAGAATTTGTCTGTGGTGGGTTTTGTGCTACAACAGCAAAATTGGGTAGATACAAGAAAGACTATGTTTTGCAAAGTGAAAAATATTTGCTATCTGGCTCTTAACAGAAAAGTTTGCTGAGCCCTCATTAAAACCATGGGTTTTAGAGACTTAGGCAGAGCTGGGGTTCAATCTTGGTTCTGCCATTTACTAACTAGAAGACTCTGGATGAGTCACTTAACCTCCTTAAGTTTTGGGCTCTTCATCAGTTACATGTGGCTAGTAATAAAGGTCCTTCACTTTTTATCTGCAATGCATCACCTCCCCCCGCCCAAATGTTTTTGTAAACTAAACAAACACTC
>NW_006441953.1:21907123-21910583 GCF_000325575.1 Pteropus alecto | reverse complement strand
CCCCCCACAACAAAAGTCTATTGTGAAGATAGAGGAGATGGTAAATTTTGGTACCAAAATTGTTTGTGAACTGATATGAAACTATTTCTAGTATCTATGTATCTATCTATGTATCTATCTATCTATATATGTTTATATGTACATATATATGTATGTATCTCTCTATCTATCATCTATCATTATCCATCTATCATCATTTATCATTTATCCATCCATCCATCCATCCATCCATCCATCCATCCATCCATCCATCCATCTATATCGCATTAATCAGAGGATGCTATCAGCTCAACACTTGCAAATCTTAGAGGCTTAGCATAATATAAGCTTGTCACTCACACACAGTGAAAGATACAAGTGGGGAGGGAGCTCTGTTCCATGAAGTCATTCAGAGACTTGAGCTCCTTCCACTTTGTGGCAAGGCCAACTGAAATGTGTGACTTTCACAGTCTCCACAAATGGAGAGAGAAAGGAGTTGTGGTCACTTCCACTTACATCCCATTGGTAAAAACTCAGTCATACCCCACCCAACTGCATGAGAGGCTGGGATTATAGCCTAGTCATGTGATCACGAAGTGGAGCCCATGGGCATTGGTGGTCAGTAGCAATCACTGTCATGTTTATTGTTTATCATATTTTGGCTGCACGAATATTACGCATTTGATAGTAGCATGCTGCAGACCCTGCTGGAAACTTTATATAATGTAGAGTATATGCACAGCATCATCTTTCTAAATCTGCAAGACTCTGGAGGACAAAACTCAGCTGGCTCTGAGGACTTCAGAGGAGGGGCTAGGGATCTATATCCATACCTCCCAGGCAGGATAGCACAGGTGCTAAGAGATGCCTCCTGTGGCCATACTGCCTGAGTTTGAATCCTGGCTCAACTGCTTTTTAGATGTGTGACCTTGGGCAGGTTGATTAACTTTCCTGTGATTCCTTTTCCTGATTTGCTAAAAAGCAGATAAAAATAGTACCTATGGAGATGAAATGAGTTAGTATACGTAATTTCCTCAGCACAATGCCTGCCCCATAATGAGTACTAAACGAGGGTCAGTATTATTGTGTGTAGCTATTATTATCGTTAATGTTATTTTTAAACATTCAGTACAGTGACTAACAGCATCACGCACAGAGCAATCACTACTCTTTGCTTGAATATATTCATGATAAGAAATTACTGTTGAATAAGACAACCAATGTCAATATTCACTGGCTTTGTCAGAAGAATCTCCCATGTAATAACTGCTATGGTAATGACTAATAAATATTGAGCATGTGTTTGGTGACAGGTATTGAGTCAAGTCTTTGACCGACGTCATTACCTGTTTTTTTCTTACATTACTCTGGGAAGCAACTTTGCTTACTGATGGTTCATAGATCTGAATCTATTGCCCAGAGAGTTTAAACACTTGGCTTGGGTCTCACAGCCACTTGGGGGCAAAATGGGGTTTGGATCCAGTTATATTTGGATTTAAGACCCCTCCTGTTTCATTCACTCTGCCCTTCAGTTTTAAGCAAATTAAGTAGAAAAAGTCCATTTCTCTTTATTATGGAATTAGAATGGTCTCTTCTGTACCTCTCAGAATGCTATTGCTGCTCAAAATGTGTTCACTGCCTAATCATTTCTGTTTTCTAGAAACTTTCCAGGTAGCTAATCGATTTAGAAAAAAAACTATAATAGCTTAGTGTTAAATTTGATTTTAATATAACATTTATTAATTTAGCCATTAGTTTGCCTTTAGAGAAAAGACATTTTCCAACATGCTTATAGTCTATAGCCATTACAACAAATTTCCCAAATTATAATCAACATTCATCATAATTGCCAACATTTGGCATAAATATTATAATAGCAATGTTATGTATGGTCCCATATCGTTAATCCCAGATTAAATTTACATGTGAAATTAGATACAATATGCTATAGGTAATTGATGATACGTTTCTGTTACATAAATAATTTCAAGAAATCACTAGTAGTTTTTGTCTTATTCATTCTTTGCAAACTAGCTACAAAAGATTTTATTAGGTGCATTGGAAACTTTGACTTTTGTTTTGTAGCTAAACTAAGGCTGTGCTGAAATTAATCTTGGTAAAGTACATGGAACACTAATACAACATTATATGTGACAATCGAAGAACACTAATACAACATTATATGTGACGATCGTAAGCTGCCCTCAGTAGAAGAACCAGTACAGGGGCCTGGTACTTACGACTCCCCTATATCCAAAAAGCGTACCCCCCCAATTACTTTGTTTCCATTACGCATATTAACAATTTTGTACCCAGTTCCAATGTGTGTATGGGAGGGAAAGACTTCCTCACACCACCAAGCAATTCTCCAACACCAGCTGAGTGTCCTATGATTTAACTCAATTCTGATGCTTTCTACCTAGAGATAGCGCCAGACACCACACGATAAAGGAATAGTTCTCTAAGACCGCTCTCCCCGTCCTCTCCCACACTTTAGATGTCAATTGCAAGTCCAGGTTGCCACCTATGCTTCTGACTGACAAGCTACATATTGGAGGCTCCAACAAATCCCTACTTGAGCTTCATTACTTTGCTAGACCAGCTCACAGAACTTAGAGAAACATTTTACTTACTAGATTACCGGTTTCTTATAAACTGATATAATCCGACAGGAACATTCTGGTAGAAGAGATGCATGGGACAAGATATATGGGAAGGGTTACGAAGCTTCCACGCCCTCTCCCAGCACACCACTCTCCTCAAAGCTCCACATGTTCAGCAACCTAGAAGCTCTCTGAACTCTGCTCTTTTGGATTTTTATGGAGGCTTCATTACACAGGCATGATTGATTAAAGCATTGGCCTTGATGATTGAACTCAACCTCCAGCCCCTTACCCCTCCCCACAGGTCTGGGGGCGGGTAGTGGGACTGAAAGTTTTAACCCTCTAATCACATGTGTGGGTCTTTTGGCAACCAGTCCCCAGCCTTAGGTGAGGTCGGAAAACAACCTCATTAACACAACAAAAGACACCTGTATCGCCCTCATCATGTAAAACCAAGTGTTTTAACTCTGTGCGAGAAACTAGGAACTAGGATCAAATATATATATATTTATCATAAGTCATGATATCACAGGTGTATTTTAAAAAAACAGAATTAATTACCAAGTAAAATAATGGACAATTCCATTTCCTAGAGACCAAGTACGGCCATTCAGAATATAAGCAAATAGATGAGTTAAGCATTCTATCCCCAGTTCTAACAAAAATAAAAGGCAACAGTCGTCACAGCTGATCAGAATTAGTGTTTATTCTCCCAGCATTTAGATTTAAATATATTACTATCTATGACATTATGACATGCTACATGCCATCTGAATGACATCAGTATATATAAACATATATATGTGTATATACATGTTTATTTATATATATAGTGCAATTTTGTTCATGAAATACTATATATAAAAATCAGTAGTTAA
>NW_006441953.1:21884605-21907054 GCF_000325575.1 Pteropus alecto | reverse complement strand
ATAATAATTTATTATATATATTTAGTTATGTGAATATCCAGAATCTAGTTCATTCTATTGATGCTTATATATAACATTTCATGAACAAAATTAAATACAAATCATTTAAAGTACATAATTTGAAAAGGAATTTCCTTATAAAATTGTCAGGCTGGTGAATACACCGTTTTGTTATATTTAATTTCTTTCATGTTTCCCCTACTTACTGGGCCTTCAATGTCAAGGTTTTGACTTTATCCGATTTGTATTTCCAAAGCCTACCATAGTTATTGGTCTGTAGTCAATGCCAGTAAATGTTAGTTAGATTGTTTGCCTTCTGGGATTGTTGTCATGTAATTGGGAAAATGTACTTTTCTCATGCAAACAGATATATAGTACTAGAAAGCAAACTAATGTGTGTTGTAATTTGTACTTCTTTGGAAAGTTAAGTGTAGCTTTATGACAACACAATGAGGGCAAGGAACTATTCTTGAGCTTTTTCCTCCTGCTTAAACATTATCAAGCAGTACTAAGAGGGAAGTTTATTGCAATTAGCACCAACATTAAAAAAGAATATCTCAAACAATGTCAATTTAGACTTCAAGGAGGTAATAAACAAAAAAACTAAGCTTAAAAATAGCAGAAGAAGGAAAATAAAAATGAAAGCAGAAATAAATGAAACAGAGAATAGAAAAACAATAGAAAAAAATCGATTAAACTAAGAGTTGTTGACAAACCATTAGCTAGACAAAAAAAAGAAAAAGAAAAAGAGAGGAGACTCAAATAAATGAATGAATGAATAAATAAATAAATGAATCAGATATGAAAGAGGAGATGTTACAACTGATGCCATAGAAATAAAAGAATCAAAAGAGATTATTATAAAAAATAACCTAGGTAAACAGGTAACTGTCTAGAAACATACAACTTACCAAGACTGAATCATGGCGGGGGCGGTGGGCGGGGAGCTCTATATCTAGGAGATTGAATCAATAACCAAAAATCTCTCAACAAAGAAAAGCCCAGGACCAGATGGCTTCACTGGTGATTTCTGCCAAACATTTAAAGAACTAACACCAATCCTTTTCAAACTTTTCCAAAAAATTGGTGAGTAAGGAATACTTCTCAACTCATTTATGAGGTCAGCATTCTCCTGGTACTAAAGCTAAAGGCATCATAATAAAAGAAGACTACAAGCCAATATTCCTGATATAGATGCAAAAATCCTCAACAAAGTACTAGCAAACCAAATCCAGCAGCACGTTAAAAGGATCACACATCATGGCCAAGTGGGATTCATCTCTGGGATGGAAAGATGTTACAATATATGAAAGTCAATATATGTGACATACTGCATTAACGGAATAAAGGATAAAAACCACCTGATCATCCCAATAGATGTAGAAAAAGTCTTTGATGAAGTTAACACTAGTTCATGATAAAAACTCTCGGTAAACCTGGAGTAGAAGCACCTCAACACAATAAAGGCCACATATATATAAAAAAGCCCACAGCTAACATCATGCTCAATGATGAAAGACTGAAAGCTTTCCCTCTAGGAACAGATGAGTGAAATAAGCCATCATAGAAAGACAAATATTGCATGATTCCATTTATATGAAGTATCTAAAATAGTCAGATTCATAGACTCAGAGTGGAATGGTGGTTGCCAGGGGCTGGGAGGAATTACTAACCAAAGGATGTAAAATTTCAGTCAAGCAAGAGGACCAGGCTCTAGGGACCTACTGTGCAACACTGCACCTCTAGTTGATGATAATGTGTTGTGCACTAAAAATCTGTTAAGAAGCTAGGTCTTATGTTGAGTGTCCTTACCACGATAATAAAAAAGGATAAAAAGCTCAAAAAGCATAACCAAAAAAAATGTAAATCATCAAACTCAAATTTTTCAACTAACAAGAGACTAAATTCCTTTCAGTGTGTAAAGGCAAATCACATTAAAAAATAGTCCGAGACTCACCTCAAAACTCACAGCTCCATTGTGGTCCGTATCAAACGCGTTGAACAGAAAATGTGCATACGTTGTAGAGTCTGAAATGTTGAAAAGGGAAGATCATTAAATCAGCATTTCAGAATCTTGCATAGGAAGCGTATAGTATGTCCAAGCCTCCTTCTATTCAGGAAAATTTACGCTATTTCCTTTAATTTGTGCTTTCCTCCCAGCTGCCCACTTTCTTTCAGTAGAAAATTGCAATTTGAGACTCGTAGGAGTGAGCTACCTACATCAAGGCCACTAGTGAGGACCTTCTCTAAGTTTCCGGCTGGAAATGAGCTGACCTCATGGGAGTCTTGGGTGGTGCTGCTGCCCCTGGGATGAGTGGCAGCACCATCAACAGGTGGGAGGATTAAGTGAAGACACATCTGGAAATTGCTTAGTGCTTGGAAGGGACTATTTGCAGAAGTAATATGATACAAATACTACTAATGAGACACAGACGAATTGCTATTACTAGTGTTAGTCATCATTTTCACAACGTAGATAAGAGATTCGGACTCAGAGAGGTTGAGAAACTTGCCCAAAGTCACACAGTCAACAAGGAGTAGAGTGGGACATAACTCAGGTCTTTTTGACTGAAACACCAGGCAAGGCCACAGCCAGTGAAGCTGCCAGATGAATCGGAGACAGCAGTGACTTGGGAGGTTTCCGTGGCCACACTGGAAGAGGATTGTATTGAAGGTCCCCGGTGGCAAGCAGCGGAGAGCCCCGCTCTGCCTGGGTCCTAGGTGGGAATCAAGGCTGTGCATAAGGTGGATGGCTCTGGATGGCTCTCTGTTCCCAGTGACTCATGATGATATCTAATAACACTGCAGTGCTCTGAAATCTAACACTTCCTCTTAGTTTGCTTCTTATAGGCTTTTTTCCTCTAATTTTCCCCTCCTCTTCTTCTTTGTCTCCCTAATCTCTGAGGTTTCTGCCTTTTCATTTAAAAAGTACAGACTCTTTTTGTTTTCTTTTAGTGCACCGTTTTCATTTTTTAGTGCTTTTGTGCTTGACCCTTGATCAAATCTACTTGATTATTTTAAATGTTTCATCTCATGGGTTTTAGCTTTTTATCTTAACCTTTTTTATATTAAAAAAATTGTAACCTTTTAGCTTATTGGCTCTAGCCTTTGTCTTCTGTTTAAAATCCATTTCTATTTTATAACTTTTAACCTTTATTTTTATTGGGATTTTAACAAAACTTCTATTCGCCTTTTAATTTATAAATTGCTCTTTAAAGGTTGTCAAAAAACTAAGTCATAGTAGCAGAAGTAGAGAATTGTCTTCCCCAAATAAGAGAGGTCAGAGATCAAACAAACTTCCCTTCCAGCTCTCAAGTGCCCATAGCCTATTTATGGATTATTTTTCCTGAATTCTTTACTCCAATGGTTAACGTTATTGAAGGCCATATATTTCGTGATGTAGATTCTCGAAATGATGGTGGTGTTTTCTTTCACCTCTTACCTTTAAATGTGATATGAGGAACCACTTATTTTTAAACATAAGAATTATTAACACTGTTCTCAATAAACTAAACAGATCTAAATGATATGCAAAGCTATTATATCTAGAGTGGATGTCCATCAAGTATTGATGGGTTGCAGGAAGAAATCCTTGACTATGAGACCAGGAGTTGAATTGCAATCAACTTAGTGCAATTGTTGGGAAGTTGCAGTATAGAATTATCAAGAAATTGCAGCCTGTTTTTATTTACTAAGTTACTTTGCTCTTAACACAGAGTTCTTGAACTATTTAGTGCACTATGGAGACATGACCTGACGAGTGGTATGTTAAAGTTATTTTCAAGGAGGAAAAAAAGTAGAGATTTTGCATATTTTATAATGAGCCTCATTAGGCAGATCTCTTGTTACCCTATTTATAGAATCAGGGTGGACACCTTTACCTTAGCATACAGAATTCACCATGAATAATGGCTCAAACCAAACAATGTTGAGAATTTTTTAAAATTAAAAAAAAAAACAAGATAATATGGGCATAAAATAATTACCACTCTTCTCAAATGAAGTTGGTCTAGCTTTAAAGCTTGACACGTGGGACGTACACTCTCAAGGTTTGCCCTAATGTGGTACAGAGGATTTCTTGTTCCTCTAAATGTAACTTGGCAGTTATCCTGGAAGCAAAGCCAGTTCCCCAGCCTAGATAGACTGTGCAGGGAATGGTTGGTGATAGTATAGAGAATTCAGACTGTCTGAACTTGAAACTTAGTGCTACCAAATATTAACCGCATGACCTTGGGAAAATTGTTTCACCTCTCAGTGAGTCAGTTGCCTCAGCTACAACATGATAACAGTATATACTTCATAGAGTCATCATGAAAAGACTAAATGAGATTCTGTATGCAAAATGCTTAGAATAGTCCTAGGCACATAAATGCTCAATCAATAATAGCAATTATTATGCTTTTATAAACGAGCCACTCTTATTTCAACCACAGATGTAATATGTTTTCACCTGAAAGTTTCCTGTTTTTTTGTGAACTTCCTATTGTATGTTTAGGTGACTAGAGTTCTAATCTGATGCAACTTCATGCTCAATAGACTAGTAAAATTGTGTCATGAAAGGCATTGAGGTTTCTGATGGAGTTTGGATTTCTTCTGACAGGCATTTGGAGACAGTGAAAGTTTTTAAAGAAGGAGAGTGATGCTACTATCTTTGACTGAGCAAGGGAAGTAACTAAGGCACTAGGAGGGTCTGCCTGGGCACAGATGTGGATGCACGAAGAAAAGGAATACTGTGCACAAAAGCTTTTATGATCTGGTTTAATCTGACGGTGTTCTTAGATACTCAGTAAATATTTGCCAAAAGGATGAATAACTGGTGTCCTGGATTCTAGATTTCAGTAGAGTTCAGGACTCAAAAGATATAACAATGATCTCTATTCTCCCCATGTGACCTGATGGCCTTCCTTGCTCACATTTCCTTACAAAAAACAAAAAAAGTTACTGAGTTTGACAGGCTGAGATTGCCTCTGTTTCTTATAATTCTACTTGTAAGGTTGAATTGAAGTGTTACAGTTGGGGGGACGACATTTATGAGTTCTTAGGATAGGAAGGGATCTCGGGTATCACTTAGCTAGTGTTCTGAGTTTAACAAGGTGGAAAATAAGTGTGAGTACTCTTAGTGGCTTAGCTAAGGTCACCGAAGTTAATGAGAGAGTTGGCAATGAAATCAGGACACTGCAACTCTTACTCCAACACCAACTCTTAGAAGTAAAGAACGTTAGAGTGAAAAGCAAGCTGAGGATTCCTTCACTCCGCATTTCTTACATGTCGTAAAAATGTCGTTCCACATTTTACAGAGGAACAACCTGAGGCCCGGAGGGAGAAACCATTCGAGTCACAAACCATTCAAGTCACATGACTTGGTCATGGCATAGTCTATCCACAAACTCAGGACTCTAGATTTAGTCCTGTGTCTCTAACACAGTCATTTCCAGACCACAGTGATGATACCAATTAACTCCTTCACTGCAAAAGTCATCGATATACACACATTTCAGAGTATTTGATTATCATGCGTCAGATCTGGGGACTGAAGTCATCTGGTTGATTTCTCTCTTCACACCACAAACCTCTCCCTACTCGTACTTGAATTCAAGCACAAGGTACAGGATTAGCTTAATGCATTTGAATATATAATCCATGGCACGGCTACTATGGTAAGGCAGGTTCATATCCATGAAGAAGTAGTTTCTGTTCAATAAGCCCTTTATAAATCACCCTGAAAATTCTTACAAATATTGTCCTTGATATTCAATGGTGAAATTATTTTAAAAAATAAAAAAGAAATCTTTAGGTCCATTGAACTCATCTAACTGCCTCAAGTGCCTTGAACATTTGCTGACTTAGAATCTTTTAACTGAAGCTCATTCATTCATTCCTTCAAAAGCTGTTTATCAGGTGCCTAGTGTGATAAAGTAAGTGCAAAATTCTTACAATATGAGCTGGAGTAGCCCAGGAAACTGCATTTATTAATGAGTTTTAAAAATGCTTAGGAAACTACGAGTTTCCATGCTAAAGCTTCCACCGTATGTGGAGTTGAAAAGTATTGCCGTCATGATACAGGCAAGGGCACCGATAAACCATTTTCTCTCAGCTTGCTTTATAGTAGGCAGACTTTACTCCTCACAAACAAGAAGTTTCTGCTCAATTTAGTTACTCCAACGTCCAGAACACCAGACACGTTGTGCTTGTAAACCATCTCACTAAGCAAAAGAGAAAACTAAGAGCCTGACACAATACAAATTGCAGGAGGTTCTGTAGATGAGACAAAGCATTTTCCCTGGAGGAAATGACGAGACACTGTGATTTATGGAGCCATCGTTGTTACTGCTTGTGATAAGAAAAACCTGTTGTTTTCAGATCATCAACTTAAATAAGTGACTTCATAGAAGTGTGAGGATGGCCATAGCATGAATTTGCCTGCCATTGGAGATGACGTTCTTCCTTAGATTATTTTCCCTTTTCCAGCAAAACTACAAAATACGATTTGTACTCATGATATTAATTTTTTAAATTGCAAGTCATCATTCTTTAAAATACCTCATTTCCTTCATTTATGCCTGGCACTTTTAGATTTATGCATTCAATTAACATAAATAATCAAAGAATTTTTAAGAATACAAAAGTGATTTTTCTTCAAATCCCTTCAGATTTTGTAACCAGAATCCTTTGTGAAGGATTATCTTTAAGTAGATGTTCTCTAACGCTGAAATGTTATTTTTCAAATTAAGGTAAATTTTTAGTGTGAAATTGTATCTAATTTGTAGCATGTAATAACTTTCATTTGAGATAATGAAAAAATAACTTAAAGATTTCTATTTGTGCTAGGTGCCTTGATATTAATGCCTGCCAATATGTTGGCAGATAGTCAAATGTATAGTAAACACAATTTTTCTTTAAAAATTCTATGGTTTTTAATAACTTAGAATTATATGAGTTAATCAAGTGATATTCCAAAGCATAATTCTAATAGTACATTAACCAGTCCACATTCTTACTTACCTCCCTGTGGAAAGAACTGTGAGTAAATCTCTTTGAAGGTTTCTTCATTAACAACACCACTGGGGCATTCCTAGAGAAAGTGGTAGAGAAGCAATATGAACGAAGTGTTCCGAAAACTATTTTTTTTGCACATTTTTAAACAGAACTGTCTACTGTACAAAGCTGCACCAAGAAAGCCAACCATCCATCCGGTATTACAAAGATAATAAAAACACACGATAAAGTTTTGTTCCAGTTCTCACAGAAGGAATAAAGAATAGCCTATGTAAACATCTTTGCATATAGTTGTCAAAGCTGGTCGACACATTCAAAAACACCCAGCTGCACATAAGAACACATGTGAACACATGTGTCAAAGAGGTGAGAGGAAATTACATTGCTTTTCATAAAGCAAGGACCTCATAATTTTGTTGAATTTCTGAAGAGGATGGTCTGAAAAGAAACAAGCCTGTATATAGTGACTTGCCACCTTTGTCCCATGGGTGGATTTATTTAAGACTCATTGATATTGACCTTGGGAATTCCACTGATGTTGGACTATTGACCTGGTGGGACCATAGGGCAAAGCTGCCCCTCTGAAAGCAAATTTGGCATTTTCTATAAAAGGAACTGAAATTTAAGAAATGAGAAGGGATCTGAATAAAATGAGGAGTAAACAAGTGGGTCTTAGACTGAAGTGAGGGCAAATCGTCCTTCACTCTTTGCAGTCACAACAATGCTCTGGCTAGGAATCTGAGTTGTAAAGAATCCCGGAGCAGTGGAGCCTGATGATCACGTGATAATCCAGCATCAAATCACATGTGGGATGTTAATTATACCTTGCAAGTGAGGAAGTGATAAGCTCTGCCCAGCCCTTTTGAGTGGCTTCTCATAAACAGTCCCTTCTTACCTGAGCTCCCTTGGATCATTTGTCATAGTACCCCCAAAATACCCAGCATTCCCCCAGGATTCACTGGGGGAGAATCAGGGATGTGCTAACTTCCTTGATTTTAGGGATGAATATCCTCCATACTTTAAATCTGACACTGTTCCCTGATATTCAGCAATCATTTGTTGTGGTCTTTAAAGCTCTTAACCTTAAATTAACATCAGTGTCCGTTCATGAATAAAATTGATTTATTAATTTGATCTTTCTTTATTCTAATGAGCCAGTTACAACTGCAGTGTGCTTCACATGAAGAATTTTCTATTTTCTCATTCATTGGTGTGAAAGGCAAGACCTCTGAAACATAAACACAATTTAAAATCATAGTTTCAATGTGAACTTGTGTTTAGAGAGCTTGTCAGTGTATATTTTTCCCATTTAGTTGTTATAATAAACCTATGACTTAGGTATCTCCTTTCACAGAGGCAGAATTGGCAAAGTACTGGGGTAAAGTACCCTGTTATTCAACTAGCCACTGGGAGAGCTGCAATGTGGGGTTGGGACTTTCCAAGTCACCACAAGTTTTGGATTATATGAGCCCTGTGGAAATAATGACCCCGAGGCCTAAGAGAATTGGAGGACAGAGATGACGAGCAAAAACGAATGAGTAAAAAGCAAGCAAACTGTGATCGTTAATTTTATGTGTCAAGTTGTCTGGGCTATGATGCCCAAGTGTTTGATCAAACATTATTCTGGATGTTTCTGTGAGATTGTTTTTGGATAAGATTTGCCTTTAAATCAGTGGACTTTGAGTAAAGCAGATTTCTCTCCATAATGTGGGTGGGCCTAATCTAATCAGTTGAAGACTTGAATAGAACAAAAGACTGATCTCCATTAAGCAAGAGGACTTCTCCAAAAGACTGCCTTTGAATTTGAACTGCAATTCCTTCTCGAGTCTCCAACTTTTCTGCCTCCTCCATCAGATTTTGGACTGGGTTGGCCTCCACAATAGCGTGAGTCAATTACTTAAAACAAATCTCTTTCTGTACATACACACACCTATTGGTTCTGTTTTTCTGGAGAAGCCTGACTAATACATAAATAAATATAATCAACAGCTACAACTCCAAAAAGGAAAGAAGATGGCATGTATATAGCTAATGACTTCAAAGACTTGGCTAAATAATTCTATCTAGCTGGCAGCAACTGAACCAATTTTAGAGCAAATGAGCACTTCGTAGTTGGACCCTCTTGCACATGGAAATTGTGATTTATGGGCTATTTGACTTGAAGCCATCTGCTTGGGATAGTAAGAAGAGAGCAAACAGATGGCTCTCTGCCATCAGGTGCAAGGTCGGAGATGGAAACCTGTCTCAGAGTTAAAGTGACTCTAGCAAGAGACAAAGATGAAAAATGAATGGACTTCTGCACCCAGCAAATTTGTCAGCTGCCTTTGGTCTCTAGAGGCATTTGATAAATATATCTTATAATGTGAAATAAAATTTAGAAACACATATGTCTTATATGTGTTTGTTTTATATTTTATCATGTGTCTGTATTAGGTGAAAATCCTTTCTCTAACGACTGAAAGCCCCTGGTCAAGTTTTACGGTGGTAAGTCTCACCAGGTGACTTTGTCTTCATCTATCTCACATTCCTTACATTAATTTACATCTTCAACCAAAATATATTGTATGCTTATTGTTCTAGGAACTTTTCTAGGAACTGGGGCATTAGCAATAAACAAGTCAAGGTTTTGCCCTCATGGGGCCTACATCCAAATAGAAGAAGAAAAGTCAAAACAAGACAAAAGATAACAAAAATAACAATCCAGAGAGTGTGATCTTTTGTTTATTCTAAAGAGTTCTTATGAAAACCAAAGAATTTTACTACCTTTCCATGAGAGAAATTAACCAGATTCTATAGGACTTCGGTGATTTTAAAAATGCTACAAATGATTTAGTCTCTAACTTTTTCCTCATCCCTTTCACAGAATGAGTGGTTTATGCACAAAAGTGATATTTCCACCTGTTCAACAAGGATAAATTTGGCCATGCCATTTGTATAGCTAAGCGTACAATGTAGCTGTATTAGGTAAGTTATCTCTTGCTGCTGTAACAAACAGGCCGCTGAGTTGTAATAAATTAAAGAGAATATGGTATATTTCTTGCTCATCTAACAGACTTGGGTGAGTATACAGACCAGTTGATTGTTCTCAGTCATTAAAGAACAGAAGCTAATCTGGCGATCTTCAAAGTGTGGCTTCTAAAGTTTCCACGATTGTCTCATTCAGGAGAAAAGGGGCATTAGAATCGTGTGTGGGAGGTGATAATGGGTCAGGTCTTGAAGTGGTAGACATCGTTTCTACTCTCATTCTGTTGGTTAGAACTCATCCTGTTGGTTGATATGTTCACTCGAAATGACAAGAGAAGTCTTATGTGCCCAGAAGACAGGAGCACAGATTTGCAAACTGTCAGCAACATGTGTCTAGGAGCCTCCATATGTCTGTGCTCTGAAATAATTCTCCCACTGACTCTTTATTATGATGATCACCACATCATGTAGCAGTACAAATTCTTTTCCCCTGGTATCATTTTTAAATCATGATATTTTCAAGCCACCAAGTCCAATAAGGCCTGAGCATCCCAGTATATATTTGTTTGTTAGTCTCTCTCTATTCTAACAGGAAAGACCCAAGAAGCAGTAGAGTTCCCAGGTTTAAGGAAAGTGAGAAAGGACTCACTCATCTATTCTTTGAGATGATACTGTAACCTTCTATAAGTCCTACGGCTTCTATATTATATTTTCTAATGAAATTTGTCAGATTACTAAGAAATGATTACCTTGTGAAAATATAATGTCAGTAGGAAAAAAATAAAGTATGTAAAAATTTCCCATAATTCTACTGTTGTAAGACCATTTTAGTCATTTATCTAAGCATATATTAATATACTCTACACATAAAATTGGGATAATACAAGATATAGTATTATATCGTATTATTTTTTTAATTTTACAAAATACCCCGAACATTTTCCATGTCATAGTTTTTAATGGCTGCAAAATAAAGAGCTATTGAATTGACCATATTATTGGATATTAAGAGGATTTCAGCATTTTGATTACATAGGAATAATGATCTAAATTAATATTCTAGTGCATACAGATGTGACTGCACCTGTGGCTTTTTCTTTATGACTAATCGCAGTAAGAGAATCACAAAACCGATGGGCTTAAGTCGTTTTAAGGCTCTTTCTATGCACAGTCACGTTGCTTTCCAGAAAGGCTGTACCAGGATGTGCTGCCACCACTGATGTATGAGCTTGCGCTTGTAGAGGGGCTGCTGCCCAAAACCGCATGGGGATTTGGCATGCACCAAATCCCACGAATAAACGGCAATAATTAGCTTCCTTCATGAATTTAATTGTCATTCTGAAAACTACCAGAGGACATCAAGGCATTTGTACAGATGTCTTCCAAGGGGTAGAGCGATGGGCTTGCTTTTCCTGTAGACAAGGGTGCTTCGATGGCAATCTGTAGGGCTACATTATCACAGGAATGACTACCGTAGACGTGTTTCCTGACGATCCTTTCAGTTTTCTCAGGTAGTGTCACGGTTCGTTGAATGTCAAGGTCAGTTGTAAATGTACAATGAGTATTTGCTATTGCTAATATTGATACTAATAAAGTAGTGATTTTTATAATAACCATATGTTGATGATGGTGGTGATAATCATGATGATGATAACAAGCTAACATATATGAGCACTTTCTGTGTTTCAAGCATTGTGTTAAATGCTTTACATGCATTATTTCATGTGAATGGACAGATGCTAGCATTACCTCCATTTTATAGATGCTCAAACTGCCTTAGAGAGAAAACTGTGCCGGTTCTCATAATTAGAAGATGGCAGCACATAGTCTATTAGTCACGGAATCAGGAAATTTGAGTGTTTAAGCAATTTTTGTAGATAATTCAGTTCAATGGCTTCATTTTAAAGGTGAAGAGATTGAGGTTGAGGTTTTAGGGATCACCCATAAACCACGTGATCGGCTGCTGATGCTTATCTTGTATGACTGGGTTTCCGGAGGTGGAGGCTGACGTGTGGATCTCACAAATGCCCTCATGTCCATACAGTTGCTGGTATTCTGCCAGGTAGTATATAGAATCATATAGTGAAATGCTTACGTCCCTGAGCTCTGGAGTTAAGTAAAAGAACTGGATTGAAACGCTGATCTGCCACGTAAAAGTTGTATAGCTTCAGATGGATTGTTTAACCTACAAATCTGTCTCATTATTCTCCCCTGGAATGGGGCTGCAGGGAAACCATTGACATCACAGGGCTGTTATAAAAATTAATAAGATAATGCATGTTATGTTGTTATCTTAACTCTCTTCTTCGCACATCATATTTGCTCATTACACATTAGCTATTAGCATAATATCAATAATCGAGAATTTGGTAAGCAGAAATCCATTACACAAAGAATCACTGTATCATCGGTGTGGCTATGCCAGGGTTAAATGGTATTCATCAAAGCAGTTGAACCCAGAAGAGTGCAGGTCTGAAATAATGCAATGAGCCTATGAAGCAGATATGAGTTATGCCTCCTACTCTAACATTATAAATTGAATTTACTCTATCTAATATCATCAGAGCTTACCCTCAAAGGCATGAGAATCCTGCAATTGTAAATGACAGCCGAGGAGAATAAAGGCCACCATGCTGGAAATAAATGTCAGTAGGAACCCAGGAGCCTTTTATTCATTAATTTAAAAGAAAGTTTTCCCTAGTAACGCTTAGATGAGTACATTAGAAATACCACAGTCCATGTAAAGTGCTTCGAGGAGAGATCCATGTATGCATAGGAAATTGCTAAAGAAATTATTTTTTTGAAGTACATCATGAATCCTTATATTTTTACTTCATAAGAAAGCTTTTCAGTATTTCTTTGAAAGTTGTCAGAACTCTGGCGAATGTTCTAGAAATGATTGCAGTGACATGCAAATCAGATGTATTTTCTCAATAATATTTGTCCACTCCATTGGCTGACATCTCTTCTTCCCATAAATCGTTCTGTTCTAGTGTACACCTTCTCCTCAGGTTCAGAACTATTATTAAACATTTAGAAATACTTCTTCAGGAATCCAAAAATAATCATGGTACAAAAATATCATGGGCAACGAATGAAAAGGCCTTGTGAAAGAAATAGTTCCTTGGGGACCCTTTCATGGTATCTACAATATCACATTCTTTTAGACATCGATGCATTTCATCATCTCTCACACCTACCCCTGTTGCTAGGGAGGGCATAGGTGGCAGTGTTTGTGTGCTGCTTGAATTGAAAACCTTGGGTTTCTACCAACAGAAATATCGTGGTATCCATGGTTTATCCAATGACTGTTCTTTCTGTTATTCTTATTCTTCCTGACAAAGGGAGTAGACTGATATTTCTTTGATAGGCAGCACAGGCAGATTGTGGGCAGAGCTACACAAAGAGAACACAAACACTGTGCACTCAGATCAGAGAAAAGAAAGATGGAGACACACATCACTACCCATAAGGTGAGCATCCATTCCTCCGGCAAGAATAAGTGGCAGATAAATCAGCACTTCTTAAACAGTACAATTGCTGGAGACCATACTGAAAGTGAGCTGTGTACAAATCCATAAGCAGAGACCAGCAAGCACCCTGAATACTTACAAGAACAAGCGGCAGTAGCCCATGAGATACAGCAAAAGGGAACAGCTGAATTGGACAAGGCATGGGGAACAGAATTTTACATGTGGTATAGTCCTCAGTGCTATTTATCATCAAGTTTTCCCTACTTCTGAACATCTGGGGAGATTGCATTTCATGGGTCCCTAACGGTTGGCTGTGACCATATGACAAAGTATCCAATGAATGGAAAGCTGAAGTGACACTGTGATATTGGGATTTATAATAAGAAAGATATATAATATATTTTTATGTTTTTCATCCCCATTTCTGGCACAGAGCTCCAAAAACCATTGAAATTTCCTAAGTGATGAGACAAATAAAGGTGTCTCTTGTTATGTTAATGAAGTGACTTTTGGACCCCACCTAAGGATGTCTTACCTGTTTCCAGGAGAACCATCCATGTGATTAGAGGGTTGGAATTTCCAGTTCCGCCCCCCTGACCTCGGAGAAGGGATAGGGCTGGAGGTTGAGTCGAGTAACCAATAACCAGTAATCTAATCAATCATACCTATGTAACAAAGCCTCCACGGAAAGCCAAAAAGGATGGAGTTCCAAAGGCTTCTGGGTTGGTGGACAGGTGGAGATGTGGGGTGAGCAGCGTGCCTTGAGGGGGCAGTTCAGCACCCTTTCCCCATGCCTTGCCCTACACATCTCTTCCACCTGGATGTCCCTGGGTCATATCCTTTTAAAATAAACCAGTAATCAAGTGAGCAAATGAGTTTCCTGAGTTCTGTACACCATTGCAGTAAATTTATCAAGCTAAAGAAAGGAGTTGTGGGAACCTCTGATTTAGAGCTGGTTGGCTAGAAGTACAGGATACCACCTAGACTTGAGATTGGCATCTGAAATGGAGGACGGTCTTGTGGAGCCCTTAACCAGTGGGATCTGATGTGACTCTTGTAGACAATGTCAGAATTGAGGTGCATGTAAGATACCAGCTGGTGTCCCAGAATTGCCTGGTGGTGTGAGAATACCCTCTCTCTGTACCCCTGGCTGGAATTGTAATAAGAGACCTTCTAGAAACACATCGCTTTGGGGCTGATGCCAGACATGCGAGAGCTCTCTTCTCTTTCTGGCATGACAATCATGTGTGACATGGTGGCTTCTCCGTCAGTGGGACTTCTTGAGGGACATTGATGAGCAAAGCACCCCTGCTTACCAGACATGAGCATGAAATATGAATGAGATATATATCTTTTAACTGTTGAGCCACTGAGATCCTGTTGTTAAATAATATTGTGATCGATGCCCCAGGAGAGGACAGAAAAGGCTTTCTTCCCTTGTCCATTTGGCTAAGTACTCTTTACTGGTTACATGGTAAGGAGATATTTGAAATTCATCTGAAAATTTAACTGCATAGATAACAATATATTTGTTTATACCTAAGTGAATTTAATCATAAACTATGAAGTTCTCATTTTGAGTATGAATTCAACTATTTATTATTTGCTATTTTAGGAAGTTATAATTTAAAAATACTTTCAAATTACCATTATGTATACCACATGGATTCTATCTAATTATTACACTTAAGATTCTGATGTCTGGAGTACCTCCAAATCAGATAAAAAGTCTTCTTATAAAAGGATGCTTTAACAAGTTGTAGATTTGTCTGATTGTGTTATATTCAACAATTTATCATAACTATTTGTATATATTTAACAGTTGGGAAAGATTGGCTTTTTATTTTCTGAATTCTCAAGATGTGAACATATCAAGCTAAGTTATAGTATAACTATTTCATAGCTAAGACAATTTTTTATCCTTTAAAATTTTCTTTTATATTACCATTAATTAGGTGATTTAATGGTGGGTGAGTAGGGGGGAAACACACCACCTCCAGCAAAGATGATTTTCACAAGACAGATGGAGTGAACTCACTGATACAATAAAGATGACGGATAAAGTATTTCATTCTCAGAGACCTGTAATTGGAAAGCACGACAGTCTACATATTTTTCCACCTTGCTTAATACCTAATCCAATTGGGAAAGCATAGGTTCTTTTAAATTAAATTTCCACTCCCCACTGACCTCATCTGAAACAGGGCTTGCTCTGAAAAGTCCCTCCCTTAGTAGCATGACAATTTAAAGTTGCCCTGACATTCTACAGTTGTAGGAGAATTTTCAAAATTTAAATAGCACAGCGCCACACGCTGGACTGCTGGCATCACTAGAGTGTGTTTGTGGACTTCTCTGCTCCCTTTATCCTGGGTAAGTACCTTGAAGGGAGAGACCAGTCTTTACAGAGTCCAGCGGTGTTCAGAACACAGAGGACTAAGCATGTTTATCCTAAATGGATAAGGACTCAATCAGTCCTTAGCTTTTAAGAAATTAGGAACTAAGCTTGTTCTGGCAGTTTCCTCAAAAACATGTATGCAGATTTTTAGAACTCAATGCACTGCAAAACAAAAATATTTTCCCTCTGATTCTTTCGATCTTCTCTATCCATTTGTGCTGAGGGAATATTTTTGATGCCTTGTGCTACACTATTCAAAGTCACCACTTTCTCTTATGAACATCTCTGTCCTTGGCCACACTGAAGAACAGTAAATGGTTATAAAGAACTTTTGAGGTCAACCTCTTGTTTCCATCCTCTCAACCCTATGACTGCTTATCATAAATATGATTACAGAAATTAAAGGAGAACACCAGGGTTAGGATAAAACATTTCTTATCTCAACATGAATTTTATAAACCTTACTATATTCAACAACTGGGCCATAAGAAGCTCATTTAAAAATAATAGAATTAGCTCTTCAGTTTTCAGAGCAGAAAAGCTTGCTACTAAGAACTAGAACTAGCTTTAAATTTCTGTTCTAATGTTCCCAGGTGTTCGAACCATTAGCAAATCATTTACTCATTGTTAGTCTAAATTTCCTCATCTGTAAAATGACCTCTAGGAAATACTGACATCACAGGCAAACAGATAAATTAAAATTAAGATAAGACAATGTATAAAAAAGAAAAAAAAAAACTTTAACAACTCGATACAACTAACATGTTGGGTATTTTGCTCCTTCCAAAATTTGCATTAAGAACCTTCTTCATTCCTTGAATACGCTCCTTGGGCCAAAGTGGTTCAATATGAGTTTCAGATTTTTTAAAAAAGAAAAACAGTGGAGAAAGACTGCCTCACATAATATTGGCAAAGAGATGAATGATGGATGATAATTGAGATTTAACTCAGGTGCTCGAGAGTGGCAATGCGGGCGTGTTCTGAGCCCCACGTGGTCCTACTGTCACCCCCAAGATGAAGGAGAAACCCAAGGTGCGGGCACATTTTCTTCTCACTCCCACTTCTGTTCTGCTTTATGGAAGAGGGAAATTATATGAAATTTGCAGCCTCCTTCCCCCGGCCCCCAAAAAGGACTCGAATTTCTGCTAACAAAGAAATCGCTGAAATGTCCTGGACCTCTGAGTCTCAGTCTATAAAATGTGGAAAGTAATAGCATTTTATCGTGCCGAAATGATAACTCATTGACATTACGTATATGAGGATCCTAGCACTATTCTAGGAACTCTACAAATATTGATTTAACATTCTCTCTTCACTTATGTTGATTCTGCAAAATGAAGTTGCCCAAAATTTTCAGGAAAAGGCTTCCTGGAGTTGGGCCCAAGTCCAGAATTTTTGTTGGCATGCATTGTCAAGTTATTTGATTTAAATAGCTTTCAAAAAAGGATTTTCTGAACTTAATGAAAAGAGAGGGTTCATCTGACCGAGATTCATTTTGTCAATCACAGCAGTTAACTTCCGTTGGTGTGCAGAACCATTTGGGGAATGAAAAAGACAGCAGTGCCCAGAGAGCAGGCCTGTGTATTATCTCTTGCTGCATAACAAATTACCACTAACTTAGTGACTTAAAACAACACAGGTTTAGTATCTCACAGTTCTGAGAACTGAGAGTCTGTCATGGCTTAGCCGTATTCTCTACTCAGGATCTCACACTAAAAATGACAGCCGACTCTGGCTCTCACCTGGGCCTTGCAGTCCTCTTCCAAGCTCATTCTGATTGTTGGCTGAATTCAGTTTCTTCTGGTTGTAGGACTGTGGTACCAGGTACCTTGTGGGCTATTAGCCAGGAACCTGTCTCAGCTGTCTCCTCTCATGATTCCTCCATCTTCAAATTAGCAAAGACATGCTGACTTCTTCTCACACTCCAATCCTCCCTGACTTCCTTACCTTTTAAAGGGCTCACGTGAATAGATCAGATCCACAGGGATAATCTCTGTATCTTAAGTTCAGCTGACCTAGAACTTTAATTCCATCTGCAAAATCTCTTCACAGCAATACCTCCATTAGTATTATTTGGTTGAATAGCTAGAAGACAATAGTCTTGGGTGGGCCACCCTTAGATATCTGCCCACCACAGTCTGCTTCCACTTAACATGGGCTGACTTCAATTTTTATGGCAGTTTCCGTGTAACAGTCTTTTCTGTACTTACATTCACAGGTATATCAAACAATAGAAATTATTCAAACTTCTACAGATACTGGGCTGTTTTCACCACAACTGGTGACTACACTACTCAGAGCCCTAGTTCAACTAGATTTGAAAGGGATACATTCTGTCAAGGCTGTGTTCAGCAGATATAGGACCTCTGTGACTGAAAAAATGGAATATTCTTTTCATGGAAGCCATGAATAAGATTCCATACACTGAGGTGTGTCCTGTTCTTTATGTCTGCTCTATTTCACCAGGGTCATTTTACAAAGTTTATGAATTAATCAGATCACATTTAAATTGGAATTATGTTAAAAAAAAAAACTGAATAAAAAATTCTACTTAAAACAACCATGTGGCATTTTAATCAGAAAAAAACCCCCACTAAAATGAGGTCATACATATATATCCACAGATATCTACACAGTTGTAAAAGGACACATTTTCTAGAGCTCTGCAAAAGTATTCTTAGACTTATTTTCTTCACCTGCTAAGTTGGCTACATTCTGGATCTTCGCTGACTTCATTGTGCCTCTAGTCTCTTGGCTTCTTAAATGAGATTATACATTTTCCTCACTGTGAAAGTCATTTTTATTTTTTGGTTTTCCTTTACTTAGAGTCAAAAATATCCTTAACGTATGGAATAACACCTCTCATCATTGTATTACACCTCTCTACTGAGTGGGGAAATGAAAATAAATTCACTTGATTGTTTGCTGACAAATTTGGTGAAAGTTCTGTTGGACAAGGAAGAATAATCTAGAGATTGTAGGGACACGTGCGTCTATGCAGTTGATTGGATTTGCCTGCATGCAGATTTTTGAAAATGTGTTCTAAGGTATATTCGAAGAAACTTTGAGGGAGTGTAGGGGTTGGATGCCAAACAAAAGTAACGTCTAATTGTCGCCATGGTCTGCTGGGCACTGAGCCAGGCTGTGGAGGAGATCTAGGTTCTCATTAAGTCCTTGTAACAAGTACAGGAGGTGGACATTTTATTTCATGATTCGTAAGAAAGGAGCTCAGATAGATTTAAGAAACTTCCCTGAGTCAGACAGACATTAGGCAGGACCATAGGATTTGAACTTGAGGTTGACTACAAAGCCTATATCTTACTAAGTTGTGAAAGGCAAGTATAATTATAGAAGAGAAAAATAAACTAATGGGGAATGAACTATTATCTGAATATTTTTCAACCTTATGAAGTCACCCAAAAAAGGCATTATTTATTCGACAAATATTTCTAGACTGGCAAGCATGATCCCCCATACAGTCTGTGGGGGAGACAGGAATCATTTACATATTCACACAAATAAATAGCATATGAAAGCTCATCAGGGCAAAACAGCATCAGAAATCTGCTTTTCATAAAGTGATTCAGTGTCACAGGTGGGGAGACGGTAGGACAGGATCTGGAGTCCTCGGGTTATCTGCTTTAACGAGGAAGGCGTGGGACACAGTCAAGCCCAGCTCTAAACTCATTTTATTTCATATTCTTCTACCTCCACTTTCTTATTACAACTCTGAGAAAAGAATCCTTTGTCCCTCTCAGGTATTTGCCTCTCGAGAGCTACAACTTCCAGCAGCAGCCTTGAGTCTCTGAAGCTTGGCTCTTAAGTCGAAGGAATGTTTATTCTGCTTAATTAAATTCTGTTTGTTGCAAATACTTGAGAAGTTCTACCCTTCTTTGCCTTCTAGCGATTCTTCAGAGGGCCTTCTCTAATTAGCAAGGGTCACAAAAGCTGCCTGAAGGGACAGCTGCGCCTCCACCTGCAAGGTTCCCAGGCTCCTGTCGCGAGCGGGGTGGCTCAAAAGGCGACCCGGTTTCCCTGCCAGCGGCTGAGAAGCGCTTCAAAGGGCTCTGGCGCTCAGCCCTGCGCAGGACGACCGGCCTCAAACGTCCCCCGTGTTTTATTACAACGTCGAGACACAAGGGGGCAGCCGTGTCCCCCACGACAGCTAGAAACTGGGTTTCTAATTCACATTCTGGCAGCTCGTTCCCTAAATTTGGTGCAAGTCCGAGTATATTTCTTTCCAGAAAGCTATTTTCCCTTTGTGAAAGGTGGCCGTGAGTTTCTTTCTGTTCTTTTAAGGTATATAGAAAAATTATTTCAGAGAAAGGGACCCAGAGACAATTATCTCCTCCATCCTGGATATCAGAGTTGGAGTAAATCAGCCTAAAATTCTAATCTCTTTGTTGACAGTGTGCCATCCTTAATTGTAGTCGCCCAAAATCTGTAGGTCGTAGGTGTAAGAAAACGAGTAAATAAGTAAGACGACAGCAAAAATTCCAAAGTTTGAGTCCAAAAGTCTTGCAAATTTTGTTCTCAAGTTCATATGGGCTCTCGAATCTGACTGGCTATATTTTGCTTAGCTATCTATATATACATAGATTAGTGGGGAAAGTTTTAAATCTTTAAAACAGAAATAATGATAATGCCTGTCTCAGAGACATTATGAAGTTTAAATAAAAAGAACCCCAATACAATGTTTAGTGCAATGCCTGGTATTAACCGTGATGGGGTTATTTCTGTAAGGGTTGGAGTGATCATTATGAACCCCGTTAGTTTTTTTCTTTGTTCACTTGATGGAGGATATTATACTTATTTTTATTCAATCTCACTTGCTTATTAATCTCAGAGGGTTTTATATATATATGTGTGTGTGTGTGTGTGTGTGTGTGTGTGTGCACACACACACACACAACCAATGTTCCATTTTCTTATTTCTTATTCTAAATTGTAGCCTTGGGGGTTTGATAGCCCCTGGCTTAAAATCCACTCATATCACTTACTAGAGTTTTGAGACTTTGAATAAGTTAATTAATTTCTGCAAGCCTGGGTTTTCTCATCATTCATTTATTCATCAAATATTTTTGAAAATATATGCCGGAGAGCGTAGTTAGTGTTGGAGATAAAACCATCAGCAAGACAAATGAAGCTCCCTCATGGCAGAAGTTTAGTCTCTCAGAGGAGGTGTACATAAACACCTGCACAGGAAATTATTTGGCTAAGGTTAAGCTCTACAAAGGGAGTGAGGGAGACCAGTCTAATCTAGGAAGGGCTATAGGAAAGATTTCCCCGAGGAAGTCACATTTAAATGACTTGTACACAGAGACCTGAAGGATGAGTAGACGTTAGCAAGAGCTAGAGGAGAGGCCAGAGGCATGGACAAAACCTGGGATGTGTTCAAGGACTAAAGAGATGGCAAATGTGCCAGAATGGATAGTCTCAGACCACATTAATTAATTCAAGGCCTGTTAGATATGTTCAGGATTGAGGTTTTTACCATTTATGTGATGGGGATGATATACCTGTTCATAGGACGCTAGAGAGAATTAAGTGATGCTTTACATAAAGTGCCCAGCAAAAGTCCTGATCACAGCCTACAGTATTGTTCTCTTTTCTTTTTGTCTTACCAGAGCTGAATTTCTAACTCCGGTGTAGTATTTATTCAATACGTAATTATATAGCATCCACTCTGTGCCAGGCTCTCTGCTGAAGAAACAGAAGACAATGAAAACAAACAAAGACATCGTCTTGCCCTTGTGGAGTATTTTCACTGCTCAGCTATTATGTTCTTTGTGTGTATGAATTTTTTTCAGCTGAACGAGAGTTTCAACATAGCTAGGAATTAAAGTCTCTTGCTCCCATCTCCCCAAACTGGAAAAAAAAAAAAGAGGCAAACATGCACAATAAACTCACATTGCTGTGGATTACAATGCTAATAACTTGGGATTAACAATTTGTAATTTGTAAGGAGAATTTAGTTCTGAATCTTTGCATTAGCTAATGATTAATAATAATGATGTTGATTTCTATAATGTATACTTATTTGTATACTTATAATGTATACTTATACTCACTATTGAAAGTGCTACTAAGGCGTTCATGATACTATATGAAGAAGTAGCCTCTTTCTGGAGGGCTGCAAGACTGGCAAGCTAGTTGGTTTAGCTAATGCCTGTGTGGATATGTTTACTCTGAAAATCAAAGTAGTTTAACTCTTATTCTCTGCTTACTTGTTTTAACACACTAAATATTTCATATATATGTTTATTTATTTAACAGAAAAATTCTGACTTCTCAAAAAAGTTCTAGGCATCAGAAGAGGCTATCAAATTACAAACACTTCACCACTTTCACTCGTCATTGACATCTGTACATTTTTCATTTTTAGAGCTCATGGATATTCAAGACATTTGTTTGCAATTAGAGCGAAGGCATTATTTCAATCAGCAAGGATCCTCTTCAAAACTCACGTTACCTAAGTTTGTTATCACAAGTTTTACTCTCTCTACTGAGGCATAAAGCTATACAGGCTTTATGTTCCTGCCACATAATGAAGGAAAAACAACGCATGTTTTTTTCAGTATTTTGCAGATATTTTCATTTTCTGGTTCAGAAGCTGTTAAC
>NW_006441953.1:21875646-21884301 GCF_000325575.1 Pteropus alecto | reverse complement strand
TCCCTCTCAATTATTTTTATTGGGAGATGAGAAGTCTGGGTGGTTTGGCCTCTATATACCCTCTCAAAATATTTCAGACATTGTTTGTTTTTCAATAGTCCAACGTAACTAGTACAACAAGGAATATTTCCTCTGTAGTCATAACACACAGTTGAAAAAGGATGCTTTTTCCAGAGAATTGGAATGCTTGTATTTTATCTACTGTTTCTAATTACACTTTTGTTCCCACAAATAATATTGCGCTCTTTAGGAACCATTTCCTTGATTCTACCATCAGAAAACGATTTTCATATCTTTCCATAAATAGGTTTGATTTTTGCATTTTTCCATTTTATGCCACTGTGTCAGGCACTGTAAGTGAACTACTCTAAAAAATACAATCTTGAAAATACTTTGAATTAGGTTTTTATTACCTATACTCTGAAATATTCTAACCTATATCAGGATGGTATTTTTACCCCAGCTTTTTGTTCTTCACAGGATGGCTACGGAGAAATAAATGTAGTCCCCTGTTTTCTTGTTGATGTGTTTAGATGTGTCAGGAGATAACAACCAGATGAATAAGAGAAAGTTCATATTTTTTTTTAGTTATTGTTTTAAACTCTGACCTCAGGCACAAAAAAGGATATATTAGTTTATTTTTATAAACCTTATTTTCACAACCAGAAGGGTTTGACCTTTAGAAAATTATTTCAAAGACCAGCAGAGAGCTGAGATGATGAAGAAAACAATAGCAACAAAACAAAACAAATTAATCTGCAAGAACATTTTAAATTTCAAGAAATTCCAATTTCACAGTTCTTACTCATTCGAATCAAATTTATTCAAAAAAATCTCTATTAAACCCCTACTGTAAGCCAGGCACATATAAATGAGTAAGATAAAAAATTTGAAAGGACTTCTCATTGCAACCTAATAATTAAGTTATGTGATGAACTTCTTTGAGAAGTAAAATGTGGTAGAACACTGAACTAGAAGCTCCCATCCGCACTAGATTAAGCATGCAGAAATATAGCGTGTCGATATGAATAAATATTGAAAATCATATAAAAATAAGATTCTGAATTAATTGCAATTCAGCTGCCTCTTGATTCCTTACATTATCTGCTAATTAAAAGAGCCTGAGTGCTATTATTCCATTAACATTGTGAGGAAATCCTCCCATGTGTCGGGCATTGGGTTCAGCACTGGAAACACAATTGTGAAACAGGCAGGTCCTGCCTCTTGCCCCTCAGTGCAAAACCAGAGACCCTCGGAGGAATCACAGTGATTGTTCACTGCACCCTTTACATTTAGTAGGTGATAAAACTCACAAACACGAGGATCCGAAAACGGTACGAAGGTCTCTTTGCTAAATGGTTTCATTATTTTGATTTTAGTCACCCCCAAATAGAATCCCTAATTCTTGTCCAGTTTGATGTTTAAATAACTGACAGTGATTCCTCAAACATTAACTTGCTTGAATTAGAAAGACTCGTCGTGTTCAAGTGTCTCATTTTTAATCTAGGGAAACCGAGGCAAGGGCTGTCAAATGATCTGCTCAAAGTCGTATCTTGACAAAGTAGGAATAACATCCTCTCATTATCACTCTCAGTCCATGTTTGTTCCATTAAACCATGTTGTAAAAGACAGACGTCTGCGAAGGAAGACAAGGTTGCCAGGTTTAAAATCCTCTTCCCTTCTTTCTCAGGCATATCAGTCATGATAGCAGCTAATTTATTTTTAAGACTAACGGAGTAGTTAAATTTAGGATGACTTACTCTATAAGGCTGGAAGTCTTTCTCTAGAAGTACTTTGAACTATTGAAGAAAAATTCCTGCTTCCCTTTCTTTTTTCTTTCCTTCTCTCCTTCATGTCTCTGACTTTCTTTCCTTCTTTCTTTGATTCTTTGATGTCATTCCACATGAAGTTATTCAATGTGTAGGGTGTGTGCTGGGCATCGGGGATATACACGTGAGTCAGACACCTCCCTGCTCTCACTGGGCTCACGATCCAGTGGCGAGGAAACAGTGTGACGTGGGTGTTACGGTTCATCACAGAAAAAATGTTTACTCTTTATGGCGAAGGGGAAGATTAAGGGCTTGGAGGCTATGAAGGATTTCTAGGAAAAAAAATGCCTGAAGTTTTTTTTTTTTTTTTAGCAATTTACCAGATTTTGAACTAAAGAAAGGGCATTTCAAGATAAGGCACAACCACCTGCAAGGCAAATAGTGTTTCCCTAAACCCACTCCTCAGAATCTGGGGATAGGTATCATTAGGAGGTGATGCACTAGATAGAGAGGAAACACCATCGGGCTACTCTCCCAGAATTCGTTTCTCAATTGCAAGGCAGGGCTAGCAAAGCACCCCGCATCCACGGAGGATTAGGATGCGGGAAGAGGTAGAAGTGAGGCAGGGAGAATGAGCAAAGATTGTCTCAGTTCACGAAGTTGGAGACTTAGTAGGACCAAGTCTTAGCTGTGTAAATGCCCATAGCTTCCTCTACAGATTAACCACTAGCACGTTCCTTCCTGCTTTTTCTGATCTCATGCTTTTTTGACCACTGCTGCCAATCTTGAGATTGGACTTCTGATCTTCTTGCTTCTCAAACATCTATATAAAAACTACTTAGGTAGCTGGTATTACTTTTGCCAGATGGAAGAGCAACACTGTCCAAAAACAGTGATCTGGGATGATCTCTGCTGATATATCTGATAATGAACTCGGGTCATTGGAAGTAGATTCAATAACAGATACAATTCTCAAAATATCCTGGTTGAAAACTGGGTGAGCTTATTTCACAGCATAAAGAGGGTAATGTATTTCATTTATTTAATGTGACTTTTGGATGAGTTTGATAAAAACGCCAAGACTTTGGCTACTCTTTCAAAGACTATCACAAAAAAGAATAGAATATAATTAGTTATTTTTAATTTTTAATTATAGTCTTTTATATTTTTCTACCTTTCTATAATGAACATGAATTCATTTTGTAGTAGAAACAGATAAAAGTGTTATTATAGAAAGAATAAAATCATCATTATCATCAACAAACTTATCTTGGTAAGTTTCCATCATGTTCCCTTATGAAAATTGCAAAAATAGAAATGACTATTTCTTTCTCATCTAGAACTTACACTGTGAGTTTCTAATATGTCTGGTCATTGGCAGTTTCTTGCAAGTGTTTTTTTTAGACTGTGGTTGTAGTAAGTGGGCTGCAAGAAGAGGTACCATGTGGTGAAGAGGAACAACTGTTGGATTTGAAGTCAGGGGACCTAGATTATAGTTCCTTATCTTTCCTTACCGTTTATATGGCCTTGGACGACTCCTTTACTATTGTAGCACCTGTTTTCTCTACCAAGGAGGGCTTAGTAATACATCCTCCATCTACCAGACAGGGTGGCGGAAAAGAAGTATAAATATTTTGCAAGCTGTAAGATGCTATAGCCATGTGAGCTGTTTTTAAGGACAATTATTTGTAGTCACGAATAATTGATTCAATGTAAGGGACCTTGTTCCAAAGATCTGTGTATTGTGCAGTTGGCAAAGAGGTCCTTTCAAAATGTTAATGTATAGATAGGCAGTTTAGATACATTAAACTGGAAATGGTCGAATTGTAATATTTATTCTTCTCCATATTTTATATGTGGAAAGGCAATTTTCATGTTTCATAATAATAATGGCATTTACATCTATAAATTCCCTTCCAAATGCTCACATCTCCCAACTGATTTGCTACCAGCAATTTATTTTTTAGACAGTTTTATTCAGATGACTATGGTTTATTTGAGCACTTTGGAGCTGCTGTCTGAGAATGTTATATAAGAATATTAAATACTATATTATATTTCTGATGCTCTTTAAAGATTTTTTTTTGCCAGCAATTTAGTTTTTCATTTTAGAATTTTTCTCCTGCTCTTATGATATTGATTTTATTTTGTAGCACCATAAAAGAGGTGTTAAATTAAAAAAAAAAAACTTTTGGAATGAAGGTAGATAAGTATATCTATACGTCCATGCACTCTTCCAATGCACTTACTTTTAGTGTAAGGCTGTTATGTAATGATTAGTTTGCTACCCAAATTCTAATTCCTGTTGAATTGAAAAGCACATTTTATTGATTGTTGAGCATTGAGGTCATTAGTAGTTCAATGAATGTTAGCCATAAATTCACCTTTAAGTTTCCGATGTTAAAATTGTTTAAAACTCATTACTTTCGTTTTCAGCATAATTTGTTTTTAATGAAAATTCTCACTTGGGATTTTTTTTTTTCTTTTAAAAGCAGCTGCATGATAATTGTCTGGCTGTCCAGTTACACTTCAGTATGTAACAAAACTTAAATATCTAGTTACATCTTAAAATGGGCTATTCTGTAAAGTCATAGTCCCCTCCCCCATTTATAGTAATTTTACTACATACTTCCTCCCACAGTATTTTATTCTTCCCTTAAACACTTTTCTGTTGGTATTGCGATAACTCATTTACATAAGTATGTATATATATCTCACTAGGTTGCAAGCTTTGCGAGGAAAGGAAGATTTTTGCATATCGCGTTCACTGTTGTCTTCCTCCACGCAGCACAGCGCCTAACAAGTCACAGGCTAGTGTTCCTTTAGAATGAATTCACGAAGGAGCCCAAAACTATAAGAGACAAGGGAAGAGATGTGCCCACGACATGAAGATTTAATCCACATCACCATAGAAATGTTACGTTGAAAATAAAACCCTAAAGTACATCAGATAAAATGCTTAAAAATATTGTCCACATGTCGTGATCGCTGCTTTCTATGTGGTGAGGGACCCCATGTCCCAGCTGGCAAACTGGTTTTTCCATGAACAGGAGCAGACGTGAGCCCGGACGGTCGCTGTGGTCCATGCATGGCAGAGGATGGGCAAACGCTCAGGGTTTGCTTCCTCCGAGGGAGACTCTGCTCCGAGAAAACGGAGAAGGTAGACCTGGCACAGGAGGCCATGTTGGAATTCAGCATCTCCTAGAGGAGACTGCAGGAAAGTAGACTCCAGAACAGCGTAGTTAAAGTCTGTGCTCACCGAAAGATTCATTGTCTTCAGCACATAGTTATAAGGCTCCGATTAAAAAAAAGAAAAGGAAAAAAGAAATAGCCCAGTGTATCAAGAAGAGGAGGAAGAGATACCCAAAAGATAGTTCAGTAGGTAGTTGGTGAATTCAGAGCAAACAAAAATGGGAAAATATATTTTCTCAGCCATGTGAAATAAAAGATTTCTAAGGTTTAAGAGTTCCATAGTGAGGAGTAAAAGGGAGTTATTATGAGGATACTCTCATCATTGACTAAAATTTTGTTTCTATCAAGACTTAAGTTAATGAATAATAAATTATACATGAGGGCCTCCTTCTTTTAGAAGGATTAAATAGTGTGCATTTAATCCTTCTAAAAGAAGCCATTCATTTTCAAGTTAAATTCTCAAGTTAAGCAAACAGGCAAACACAACTTCTACAAATGTTAATATAGTTTTCTACCTAGGCTGGGTAGACAGATGCTATCTGTCCATTGCAACTGGTCAAATACTATACTAGATGTTTCTTTGAAGGTTTGTTTTTTTCTTTTTTTGAATGGGATTAACATTTAAATCAGTAGACAGAGTAAAGCAGATTGTCTTCCATAATGTGAGAGGACCTCATCCAATCAGCTGAAGGCCTTGAAGAAGAGCCTGACTACCCTTGAGAGAGAGGGGTTTCTGCTAGCAAACTACCTTTGGACTTGAATTTCAACTCTACTGGATCTCTACGCTGCCAGCTGACCCTGCAGATTTTGGACTTGCTAGCCTCAACAATTTGTGTGAACCAATTCCTTGAAATGAATCGCTTTCTTCTCTCTGTCTCTCTCCCTCTGTCTCTCTGTCTCTCTGTCTCTCTGTCTCTCTCTCTCCCCGATTGTATTGCTTCTGTTTTCTTGGAGAACCTTTCCTAATATAACTAATAAGCCGAAACAGGAGAGGAAATTAAATAATAAAAATTACCAAATTAACACAAAAGAGTCATAAAAAAAGACACTTCCTTTTATCTTCTGTGAATTGGGCAATGATAATTGCTGATCGTGTGGCTATGAAAATCAAGTGGATATAGATCTGTAAAAATATGTTTAAAGCCCTTAGCACCGAATAATGTAGGAATTCTTAAAATGCATTTTTCATTACTACCAGTCAGTATGTTCTAGTTTCCATTCTATTTTTCATTTACTCATTTCCTATTGTTATTCTCAGTAATGTAGTCTTTCTCTGAGTCATAACTTTAGTATTCTTATCACAGTGACTCAAGCCAGCTTGTTTAATTTTTCAAATTTGAAAAAAGTTTTCGATGCAGAGTAAACAAAAAAGATAGAAATAATTAAGAAATAAAAATCCTAAAAGTTTAGGTTCCCAAATAAAAAAAATGGTTTCAAGTGACCAAATAAAACAAGTACAGTGAATAGTTGTAGGTGGAAATAATCTGTATTGCATCATAGGCTGGTTTCCTGAATACCAAACTTTTTAATAAATGAATATTTTAATAACATCTGTGTTCAAAGAACCTAGTGCTTTGTGCAAATGAAAATTCTGAAATAAACAACAGTTCTATAATTTCTATTTCTCTTGAGTAAGTCATGAGATGACCTCTCCTGCTCTAATATAGATAATATGAGGGCAGTTCCTCCCACCTGGATAGCTAGCTCCATTGTGTAATAATGCTTCCTTTTGCTAACCCTTACAATGAATACAAAAAACTCAATTTCGTTGCTACAAGCTGGAAAGGACTCCAGCATCACCAGATTTTTCTAAGGGGATATTTTCTGGTTTTGTCTACATTTGTATTGCACTCGTTTAATGGAGAGAGGTAATAGGATTTTTCTATCGGCTATAGGAGCTATTAAAAAAGATGCGAGGCTAGAAAATATATTTTAAAAAAACTGCAAAGGGAAAACTAAACGGTTTATTGGTTTCGAACTCGAAAGTTTTCCAACGTAACAAGCAAGCATGCCTGGGAATATCAAATTGGGCCTTAAGAGAAATACAGTGTTGTGCCCTGCAGTCTGCTGCAGTGAAGTCTTCTATGGTGTGTAGGAAAGATTCTACAATGGTTCCCACGGTTTCCTCCCCTCTCGTGCACACGCCCTGCATGAATTTGATGGATTTTACTCTGTAATGAGGTAATGCTATATGGCACCATTGACTAGTTAACTGCAAAATAGGGAGATTATCTGGGTGGGCCTGACCTAATCACATGAGCACAGGGCTTTCTCCGGCTGACTGAAGAAGGATAAGCCCATAATGGGAATCAGGGAAAGTTTGAATCACCATTTCTGGCTTAAAGGTGTATGTGTGTAGTCTTCTAGGAGATGAGAGCAATCCCTGCTTGTCAGTGAGCAAGGAAATAGGAAACTCAGGAATATAGTCACGAGGAACTGAAATCTGCCGACAGCAAGAACGAGCCGAGAAGTGGGTTTTCCCACTGAGCCTCCAGAAGACAACTCGGCCTGGCTGATGCCTGGGTTTTGTTGATTCCCTCGACAGAGAACACAGACACGTTGTGCTGGACTTCTAAGCCACACAATTGTCACTTAATACATGGGCGTTGCTTGTAGCCCCTACATTTCTGATAATTTGTTATGCGGTAATAGAAAACTAATACACATGTTTTGGATCTAACCCAAAGTTTTCATTATTTTATATTCCTTAATTCATTTGTTCACTTATTTATTCATTTTTTAGTGCATTTATTAAGTGCCAACTATGAGCTAGGCTCTAAGCTTTATCAGGTGCCAATTATGAGCTAGGCTCTAAGCTTTTAATTTACAAGGCAATTTCATAACCCAAATCCTGAAGACTATACAATTAGGATTCTGAAATGTAATATCATCATCCTCTCTCTCCAAACACAATCAAATACAGACAATGAAGATACTCTATGAGTTGGAAAGCCTTAAAACAATTCAATATGTAGTTTTGTGGCTCATCTGGAAAGCTTGCTGGGCCTGATAGAAAGCTGTAGGTATTGCCCATATTTAAAAAAAAATAATAAAGTTAGTAGATGCCAGCATTTCAGCCTAATTGTTTTGGCTGTCTCACAGGCTTATTGAAATTTCCTCATGGTTTTCCAGATATACAATGACTGTCATGACTGGGAGTTCCAAACACAGTGTCTTGCGCTAATGAATTTTCTTTTACAGAGGTGGGGAAGCAAACAGAAACCCACCTAGTGTTTGCTGTCAGATAACTCTTCCCATCTGCGCTGATGTCCACTCTATCAGTTATGCAAATCACATGAATTGGGGGGAATAAAACCCCTGCCTGCTCTGAGTTTTGTTTATTAGACCAGGAGAAAGTGAATTACCATACCTCAGCTCAACATTAAGCTTTATTCTTTAGCAAGGGAAAAAAATTGGTAGCCTAAGGCCAGACATTTCATGGCATCTGCAGGTAGCTGATAAGACAAGATATAAGACAAGATACAAACTAGTTCTTGCACTGATACATTGCTAAACAGATTTTACCCTGTCTCTTCAGAGAAACATGGAATGTCTCCTTTCTGCCTTTCTCTCTTTCCTTCTCTCTTTCTCTCGTTCTCTTTCTTTCTTTCTCTCTCTCTTTCTTTCTCTCTTTCTCTCTCTCTTCCTTCCTTCCTTCCTTCTTTCCTTCCTTCCTTCCTTCCTTCCTTCCTTC
>NW_006441953.1:21874556-21875370 GCF_000325575.1 Pteropus alecto | reverse complement strand
TTTCTTTCTCTCTTTCTTTCTTTCTTTCTTCTCTCCTTCCTTTCTTTATCTCTCTCTTTCTCCCCAACCTGATCTTCCTGCTCTCTTCTTTATACTCTTTCTTTCCTCCCTGCCTCCTTCTTTCTTTGCTTCTTCTGTTAGTGTTACTTACAGATCCATTCTGAGCCTCATTTCTTCTCATTTTCACCTTCTCTCTCATTGTCGTGACCTCAGTCCCTTATGTAATATGACTCCTTACATTTGATGATTAATCTAGATCTCTTCTTACCTACAAACACAATTATCTTCCTTCGCGATCACTCCCCCTGCGTGCCTCATAATCACCCCATAACCGACCTTGCCTAAGGTACTGCATTCTCTTGTCTTTGGCAAATATTCTCCCTCCTCCTTTTCCTCCCGCAGTGAGTGCATATTACAGTCGGAACCTGAAATTCAACCCTGGAGCCTTTCATTCTGTTCATCCCCTCTGGCGTTATCTACTTGGCACCCAAACCCGCCTTTCGATTTTTACCATCTTTACTACCACTGCTCTAAACCGATGGTGCTCAGAGTGTGGCCCCTGGACCAGTAGCATCCACATCCCTTGGAACTTGCTGGAAATCCTTCGGCTTCCTACCAGATCTAATAAGCCAGAAACTCAGGAGGGGGGGCCGTAAGTTGTGGCCCCATCAGATGTCTTCATACCTCACTCAGACCCTGAAGCAGGCTTTACATTGATCTCTCAGCCTCTAGCGTTTACCATCTCCATTTTCAGTTCTAACTGGACCATTCTCCCGCTCACGGTTTGACAGTGGCTGTCCAGTGCCGTCTGGAT
>NW_006441953.1:21849286-21874456 GCF_000325575.1 Pteropus alecto | reverse complement strand
GCTCATCGCACACGCTAATAAGAAGCAAAGATGTACGCTTGGAGTCGCCAAGCTCTCTTGACTCTCTGGGAGCCTCGCAGAAAGCAACTTTCAGAGCCACCCTAAAGCAGATTTGGGTTTTCTTCTAGAGTTCTCTGTCCCTCTGTGCCACGCCAATAATTGCTGCATTTTAAAATTAAACCATTTGGTTTCTGAAAAGATGTAATCTGGGAATGCAAAAAAAAAAAAAAAAATAGTATTCGTGTACGTAGAGAAAATTCAATGCTTTCTGGAAAGAAACACAAGAAAATAGTCACAGTAGTTTCCTCCGGGGAGGAAACTGGAAAGTAGGGTTAGGACGGGCTAAAGATCTACCACCTACACTCCTGATTTGCTACTATGGCCATGCTTTATGTTTATTACTTAAAAATAAGTTTAACAAATTAAAACATATTTGTCACAGGTATGTGGATTTGTGTGTAAGAGGAGGCAGAGGTGTTAAAGGATAAAAAAAATTGTGCCATAAAGAATAAAGCAAGGCTTGAGATAAATCAGAACTAGGGAAGGGAGATAAAATGCATATCCTAATAAATATTACAGTTTTTCTTGATCTTGAGAAATGTATGAAAGCCTTTTAAACTTACAATTTTCTTTTAATTCCCTTCCTTGTTTTTTCAAAATTTTTTTTTATCGTTTCTTGTTTAAATATGTGTAAGTGAACAAGGGATATAATGATGGTAGCATGATCCATCCTAAGAGCTTTATAGATTTGATTCATTAATGTTAAGTAACTCACAGGTGGTGATCTAGGTAGGAAGAGGCAGAACTGGGCTTTGGACCAAGGAATAGGGTTGTGGAATCTGCAACGCTTTTATACAGCTGTAAGACCAACTCAGACTAACAAGTTAAACATAAACAGAGCCAAATGATTTCAAACTAACAGTATTCATTTAATATGACAAATGCTGTTTTGATGAGACAAAATTGCCCCTTAGAACAGAATTCTGCTCCATATGGAATAAACTCACATCCTCATGAGTTTGCATGGTTCTGCCATGGCAATGGGCTGTGTGCTGAGTTAATTTTCTTACCACCTCTTGAATGACTTGAAGTCTTCATTTATAGAGTTGCCTTAATGACATTTGTCCTTCACTTAGACCAAACATGTCATGTAGAATTAATGTTAGCCTTATTTTCTCATTACCACAAGGCAATACAAACAGCATGACTTGGCACCAACACGAACATTAGTCCAAACCCAAGTTCGAAGACCCTACAACCACACAGCTGTTTTCAAAAGTAAGAGGTCATCCAGGGATCATCCAACAGAGATCAGTAAACTATAGCCTGTGGGTCAAATATGGTATACTCTGATTTTTGTAAGGTCCATGAGTAAAGAACATTTTTCAAAATAATATTAAATGGTTGAAAAAAAAATTTATGACAGAGACACAAGCAACCCACAAAGTCTAAAACATTTATTCTCTCGACCCTTTCTAAAAATTTTTTGCTGATTCCTGACCAAGAATATCCTCGAAGCATTTAAAAATAGATTATCATGAAATCCAAATATGAAATGGAAAACATCTTTTAGAAAGTTTCAGGATCTTTGGGAATACATTTTCAGAAAGCAGAGAGGAAAACACATTTCTACCTATTGGAAAATGTGGTCAGTTATTCATCGTCTGATGCTCGTGAGATACAAGCACAAATAGATCTTTGCCCAGGAGAAACACAACCATTATTGGTACTAAGACAAGACAGAACTTACTCCCAGGTTTGTTGTAAAGATGACACTACAGAATGAAAAGATGTCTTCTCTGGTGAGCCAACAACAGATGTAACAGCAAGTTTTGCAGAGCTGTTTTACATCACAGTCCTACATTTAGCCTGATGACATCATACCAAAATACAATTCAATAAAGGCAATTTTCAAAAGACCTTAGTGCGTGGGTCAATCATCTGGCTTTCTATGGGTCTGGCTTGATGTAGGACTAGATTGTAGACTCAGGAAGTACGGAGAGAATGGATGCCCTTGAGTCAAATCTCTCCCAATGTCCTTTTCTTGGGGGAGCTGTTGAACACATGAGTAAACACCTTGGCACACAATTGGGAATCACCCTGCCTATGTTGCCAGCTGAATTAATACCTATTTCATGTTATTACTATGAAAGAACGTGGCATATAACTGGACACATGACAATCCAGAGTTCTGAGGATAAGAGCAAACACAAGTAAAACACTTAATGAGGCCACGAAAGCAGTAGATCTGATTCTTGAGACAGCTCCTCTATTCACGTGATGGGAATATGACAGAGGACACCTCAGAGATTGCCACCCAGCACTGACATTTATGTCAGCAGGTGCTGAGATGACATCTCTGCCTTGATTTAGTTAGATGCAACTATATGTAGCTCTCTCGTGACCTATCATAATATTTATTTATCCTCGTCCCTTAAAGAAAGATCATTATTCACATTTATTTATTTACGAACACAATTATTTATTTTATTAGTATATGTTGAGTTGCCTGGTTTCTTAAGCTTTGTGCTAGTTTAGCAAATCTAATGGAATTGGTGTGCCCACAGCCCAGGTGCTCCTCCAGATAGTGTCCTGAGAAACCCACTTTTCTGTTCATTAAAGGAGAAGCAGTTACAGATGCTGGATGCGTTGATGATTTTGCCTTTATTGATTAAAAGTCAACTACAGTCCAGTTTCTTTCAGGCAGGTCCTCATGCAGAGTTAGTACAGGTGAGCTAGTTATGTACGAGAGGATCTGAGATAGCCACTTGAAGCCACTCACCCCCATCTACCCCTGCATGCAAAACTTTTTTTTTTTTGAAGATCTATTCAACTTAGATTTTATAATCAGCTCTCAATTCATCTACCGTCAGCTGTTCACTGCCTTGTGCTCTCTTACTCTCAGCAAAATTATGTGCTTTTTAGGGTCAGGGGCTGTTCTTTGTGTTTCCAGCACACAGTCCAGAGCTGGAATGAAGAGACAGCTGTCACCCCACACCATCTATACTCGGGTCGCCCAGAGCTAAAACAACTTATGTTTGTCTCTAAGTATCATAGTATCAAGTCCTTTCGAGGTGGCAAACTCACCTTTACTTTTTCGTTTTTAATCTCTCCAGTAATAGATGGTAGTCTGCAAGTCGTTGGGATTTGGGATCCACTCTGACAGACTGTGGCCAAAGCATTTTGTTAAGGAGAAGAGAACAGGCCCCGGAAAACACGTTGTGTGACTTGGTTCATTTAGCAGGTAAATTATAAGGTTTGAGAGACTTAGGGTTGGGATGGAGAAACATCTGCAGCCTTCAAAGACTATGTTTTTGTTGCTGTTGTTTGACCTACTAAATTTTTTTTCACATCCTGAGACAAACTATAGGGTGCAAGGTTAACATTAGGGGAACTGGCATTCTGGAACTTCTCTGCCCAGGTGTGGGCTTCGGGCTGCTTTTCTCTCAATGGCCTGAATCCACACATATTCTTACTGCTCCTGGCCATCAATTGCACTACCGGGTTGAGTCTCAATGGCAGTCATTCTGGAATCAGAGAGTACAATATCCTGCTTTCCTATTATCTTGGGTAATAAACTAACTCTTGCAATTTAGTACAACATTTTTTTTTTCAACAGACATCTGAAAGCATGGAAGAACTACACATTCAGTCTTTCTCCCTGGAGGTGGTGAGCAGCTGCAGCCCATCTCAGGAGGCTGCTCGTACATGTACTGTTTGTTCTCAACTTCCTGGGCCACAGCAGGCCACGACCCAATCCTTGCTCCTAGATGAAATATCCAGAGGCTGCTTGCTGCCTGCTGGAGTGCTGACAGGCACGCTATTTGGGACAAGTACTCAGAAGCAAAGTTGGAGAAATCTGATTTCTTCAACAGTGATCCTCTGGACATGAACCCGTGTGAACTTGACATAACTCATTCAGGCCAAGGTGAACACTTTGAAATCCACCACTAACTGCAGCGCTCAAGAATATTCTCCCCTCTCGGGCAACTGGGGCCAATCTGCTTCTTTCTCACTCCTAGTATGGACAGTTCATCACTTAAAACGATTTCCCTCGTTGTTGTTATTGGACCAACAAAGACTGCAAAAGCAAACCATTGCTCAAGCTGCAAGTCATTTTGTAGAGAAAATGAGATGCTTGGACCAGTCTCTTTGTCCTTTATTTTATCATCCCCTCTGGCATCCATTTATGGATCTGATTTGATTTCTATTTTCATTTTGAATCTTTTCTCTGTGACCTCGGGTCACAGACAATATCAAAAGCAATGTGTTTTGGTGGGTTTATTCGTCTGAGTCAGTGGAAGAAGAGAGAGGTAACGGAAATGAAAATGGTGAAAGGGAGGGAGGGAGGAGGGGTAAGAGAGAGAGAGAGAGAGAGAGAGAGAGAGAGAGAGAGAGAGAGAGAGAGACTGAGAGGCTAAAGCTTTGTTTCTATGAAAAGGAAAAATGACTAAAATGACTACTGTTGACTCTGGAATTCTGACCATTTTACCAACTAACCTGACACTGTTTACAATGTATCGATCAGCTTCATTGTCTAACAGAGCTCCAGATATTGTGTTACAGTCTATAATATTTAATCTCATATACGTGGACACAACGATGAATGGACAGGGTTGGGGCTGGGAGGGGAGACAACCAACAGCAGGCATCGAGGAGACAGACTATCTTTTGCCATTGAAACAGCAACTTTTATAGTAAGTGTTTGCGATAGCAAATGTTTTTACAAAGCTTCTGGACTTGCCTTTTGTAAAACTTCATGAAACTTTTAAATTGAATTTCATCTGGAAGCCCGGCATGCTTTCATTAAATGCAGCTGTGTGCTTGTTAAATCCCATAGCATTTGGTGTTTCCATGGATACGGGAAGTCAGGATTCTGGGACTGGGGTGGCAATAGAGATGGCTGATGCATATGAAATGAGTGAAGAAAATAAACTCAACACATTTGGGCAGTACACCAAATGATTACTCGTGGCTAGTGTCACCATCGAGGCCACCAGGCAATTTGTGGATGGAACCTTCTCTTCATTAATAGGAAAAGTAAACCACAGACCATACGTTCTTCTCAAGGATTAGGTGCTCAAACTATATCATTTCCAAAATGTCCAAATGGGAAAGCAAATGATCTAGTGCACTTTTGGTAAGGAGAGTCAAAACAATGAGATGGGACTCTGTTTCAGATGAAGGTAGGGAACCTTTTCGATAAGCTTGATGGCCCAGTAATACTTAGTCCAGTTCTCAACTTTACCTTAGAAACTTCTTCATCCCATCCCCATAGAGAAAAAATAAATGATACAATTATTAAATGGGTATAATAAATGCTTAGAAATAATAAAAACTGGGGGTGGTCACACTTAATTGAATCAGTTTTTGCTTATTAAGTATGATATGAGGGCATAGCTTCAGAGTTCAATAGGCATTTAGGATTGCCTTGGATGAGTGTTAAAAATATACATACCCAGTCCAGGCCAATGCTGGGAATAGAGAGGAGTCAAGGAGACCAGTTAAGAAGTTTTGCAACAAACGATCTAAAATTTCTCCCCATACCCTGTGCAGGTCATGATAATGAATAAGACATGGTCCCTTTCCTCAAGTTGCTTACAGTCTAGTGAAAGAAGGTCTAATAAATGAGACCGAGACAGAGAGTCAAAGAATTGGTTGGCTAGGTGCACAGGCTGGGGATGGACAGATACAGAATTTTACAGAGCTATAGGGACCAAAGAAAGAGTAAGTTCCCAGACCAAGGTCGACCCTGAGAAAAAGATCATCAGATCGAATCAGAGTTTGGTGGTGCTGCGTTCTTTGAGCTGCTGAGGGCAAAAGCCAGACTGTACAGACTTGTATAAGTGAGTGGTGAGAATGTGAAAGCAGAGTATTGATTTCATTTTGAAGGTTTTGTTGGTGAAAAGATAGAGCTAAGACAGCAACTCGAAGGTATGATAGGGCTAAGGAAAGATTGTGTTTTTTGTTGTTGTTGTTTGTTTTGTTTTGCTTTTGTTTTGATTCATTCTTAGAGGGGATACTGAAATATATTTGAAAGAAAGGAGGAAAGAGAAGTTGAAAACTGGAGAAGTGATCACTGATGAGGCCAAGAGAAAAAGAAAGGAGATGGGACCAAGATGAGTAGTGAGGTGGAGGATCTGGCCTTGGGAAGGAAGAGGCCAGAAAGGTGAAGGGGACAGGTGACTCCACGTGGCCCATATAAGGTAGGAAGGAAGCAGCAGGAGAGAGAAGCAACAATGGGGGTAGTGAATTAGATGCTGTAGGTTGCCACCTAGTGGCCATATTACACCTATTTCTTAGTTTGTAGAAGCCAGATATGCAGGTTTTGTTCATGTGGCAACGTACTTAGGCAATGTTGGTCCCTCCCCAGGTCCCAGAGGATGCACCATGATGGATCTAAACTCAGTACGGTTATCCCATACTCCTCTTGTGGTGAATGACTTGAGGGTGGGCAAATGACTATCTTTGGGCCAAATATGCATCAAGAAGATCTCTGCTGAGGATACTTCTGGGCATTATTTTGCTGCATGGTAAGCAAGTTTCCTTCCTTGAACTTGATAGTACAGGACATGATGCTTGGAATGAAGGTGCCATCTTGTAACCATGAGGCAGAACCAAAGGACCAAAAGTTGAATGCTCAGGATGGAGGAGAAGAGATTTGGGTCTAATGATAACATTGACCAAACGTGTTACTAGAACTGCTGACCCCCAATTTCCTGGCTGGAGAGAGATTTATATTGTTCATTGTATAAATTACAATGTATAAATTTGAATTCTCTGATATTGTCAGTAAAAAATTTACGTAAGTGACTTTAGGAAAATTGTCTCCATCTTTTCACTAAAGTAAAAGAGGAAGTATCTGCTAAGAGAGATGGAGGCACATCTGGGATTAGAGTTTGGATATCTGGAAAGCATCTGGAGCCACCGCCGAGCACACTGAGAACAGTAGCTAAGGAAACCAACCAAAGGAAGGCAGTAATAAGAGCACGCCCCAAATACAGTGGGGCTGGGCGTGGCCAGAATAGCTTCCCAACATTTTCAACCTCCCCATGAAGGGGCAAAAGATGAGAAAGTCCATACTGAGGATGAGTTAAAGGGAGGGGGCGCGGATAGTTACAGGAACACAGCATCAACCAAGAGTCAAAGGGACAGAGTGTCAATAAGGGAGCAAGGGCAGTGTGGACATATTTCATGAAGGAGTCACATCAGTATTAGACAGTGCTTGGTCACTTCATATACCATGTTTTGGCCTCAGTTTCATCATCGCTGAATGAGAATAAAAGAGCATCTAGCTCTTAGGTTTTTGTGAGGACACAGTGAGGTAATATCTGTAATTGATTTTATATGGTATCTAACATTGTTTAAGCACCCCATAAATATGTGGTGGGAATTAGGCCTCAAGCTCCTGGGAAAGCCCACACACAGCAGAAATAATGCTGAATAATGACTTCTGCATGTACCATACGTATTTTTCTAATCAGCGAGTTGTATAAAAATTCCACTCACCATGCATATTAGTAATTTTGTCCAAAGTTTAACTAAGGAAAACAGTTCTGGCACCAAATAGCCTGTGTGTCTCGACAAGACAAACTCCAAATACATTGGCTGCCAGCAACACCCACTGATTATTTGCCAATATTTTTCTTTTTTAGCTAGCACACGATTTTTCTTTAGCTGGCTCAGCAAGCTGCTGTAGCTGTAGATGCTCATCTTGTCACTGGACTGAGCGAAGGAGCGAGCTTGCCAAGTAACCAGCTTTCTGGGCAGCTGTGGGTTTGGTCCAGGAAAGTGGTTTCTTCCTGCTTCACTTTCCCAAATTCTCTTCTCAAAAGCCTCCTCCACATAGTATGTTCCTATGACAGGATCCACAGCTGCAGCATTGTTGGAGAATCTGCTAAAAATGCAGACCTTCAGGCCCCATCACAAAGCTCAAGGAAATACTATAAACTTGGGTGTTGGATAGGCTTGGGTTTTTCCAGGCTCTGCCGCATATGAGTTTGTCGGCCTGAGATAAATTAACTCTATAATTGTTATAGTGCCTCCCCCACCCCAATTCACAAGCAAGACTCAGCTCTATTTGTCACCATTAATTCTTTCCTGATGGCCTTGACTGACTAAAATAGAGGAAGTTGCTAGGGGGCACTAGGACAGGGCACCTAGAACAGGACCGGCCAGCTAGCTTTGCTCACCGGAACATCAAGACGGGGAATCGAAGACACTGGTCGTCTCTTTCAATGTCTGAGTGAAGGAGAGTTGCAGGAGCGCCTGGGGAAGTTATTTCTTAGCTATGGGCTCGGAGATGCAAAACAGCTCTAGAAATATGAACCTTAATTCCTGAGTTTCCCAATTTTGGATTCTAATCTTTACTGAAATTCACTTGTACTTTCTGCTTTTGGGTTCCTCGAAATACCTTTTACATATCCAGTCATCAGTCTCTCAATCTTCCTGTCTCTCAGTCTTCCCATCTCCCTGTCTCTCTGTCTCTCTCTCTGCCTACACTAGCTTACATTCCTTAAATCCACACGGACTTGACCAAAGAATAAATCTAAAATGAATGGCAGTTATAATTATTATTGCTACTAGATTATCAAATATATAAAATACCTCCTGCACCAGCCTCATTTTTTCATTCGAACTAAGTAGCTCATAGTTAATCCTCAAAACTGTAAGAAAACTAATCATCTGAATCATGAAGGAAATTAAGGAAATACTATCTTCCCATATATTTATGTATTCACCGATGGATCGATGTTCACAGACTAATGATGCCTACCATTACTAAGCATGATGACAGATGCTTAAGAGCACAATGTTTGCATCAAACACTGTGCCAAGGAGAAAACACATTGTCTCAGCTCTCAGGACTGTAATGTGCCCTACTGTCACTCAGATTTCACAGGGCCCTAACTTAAGTTGGAAGGGTAAAGTCTGTGACCTAGGTAACAAAACTAGCAAGTTATAAAATGATGTTGAGAATTCCAGGTCCCACTGGCTTCCATGGTGTCCATATAATATAATCTAGGTCCAAGCCCGCAGAGCCTTATCTCAACTGGCAACCAATCCTGGAAACCTGTCTGTTACATCAATTCTAATCCTTCTTGAGATACTGACATCTTGAAAACCCCAAACTCTTCAAAGACTGACCATTGAAGGTACAAAATGTTTGACATTATCCAGTAGAAGTGTGTATTATTATCGATGTTAATGATAAACGATAATAACCCACATTTGGATGGCAAGGTTTACCAAGCCCCTTTTCAAAACACAACAGTATCGTGCATGAGGCACTGTTTTCTAGGTTTTAGTACTGAGATGCATGAGACTTTGAGAGGTGAGATAACTTCCCCAAGGTTTCCAGTTCGCCTTCTAGAATCACACTACTCTGACAAATACAGATAGCTCTGCTCAGTGAACACACTTGGGAATGCTCTTAGAAATCTTTAAGTAGAAAGCAGAGCCTCTCTCAAGTTGCTGTCCAATGAAATTGTACATGCTCTTTTCCTAGAAGGGGGGAAGAATGCTTTAGGGAGAAACTGCCTGTTCTTCAGAGCTGTGACTGGCAAAAGGGTAAGGAGGGCACGGGGGGTACTTCCCAACAAAGCAACTCCGTAAGAAGCAGACCCCAGGCAAGATGAAAGACCTCTCCAGTTACCATGGAACAGTAAATCAAATCCCTCATCCCTGGTAGGTGCTGGGCTGCAAAGCATAACTCAGCATCATTATAATTTTCTAGTGTATTGAGTTGAGAAATGTTTTCAAAGGAGACAAACCAGTTCTGAGATGAAGAATTGAAGACTCTTCAGCAGTTCTCTCATTGTGAGGGTTTAGTAACTCAATAGTTTCGTACCCAAGGAAAGGCAGAGTTCCCTGGAGTTTTCTCTACTTGAAAGTTTTAAGCAAAACAGAAAGGACTGTGGAGGTCATATATAAACCATTTGGATTTTTCACAGGTTGGCATAGATTTACTAATAGGAGCTCTGGAATGGATTTTCTATTTTCTTCCAAAAGGGTCAGTTCTATTGCTTAGCTATTCTCTGTTTATTTTGGAAATTAAATTTGGCCTTAGACATTAGATTGTCTAAATAATGCTGTGCAGAAACAAAAATTCGTGCTCTGATATTCGGGCCAGTTTTGTAGAGAGTAGAAATTTAGAGACATTCAAGAGAGTTTTAATGGAGAAGGAGACAGTCAATAGTTTATTCATTCCAAACACAAACTGACACCATTAGGTCAGGAAATCTTTCTACTGAGAAAATAATGTCAGGAAGGTTCAACCAATCACTAGGAGAGGAGGGAAGGGTCACAAGAGACTGCCCAGCTTACATATGTCAGTCAAAATTTTAGTGGTTGTAATTCCTGAGTCACCCACTGTCAAGCCTGTGGAATTAGCCCAAGCCTTATCTTTGTGTGAAGCATCTTTGACCTTAAGCCAGTTTTCCAGGCAGATTTCAAATTCTGCCTATAAGACAAATTCTGAAACCCTCATTATACACATAAAGAAAGCACGAGATCTGGCTCCTATATCCTCGTTAGCTGCTAATCAATGCACCTTTACCAAGAGCCCTTCTTCTGACATAAACCCAACTTCCCCACCTCCATGCTGCTGCCATGTTGCCATCCTGGTCATTCCAACGGCCGCGATGCCCTTCCCTGTCTAGGGAATGCTCTGTGACTTTTAAGTCCTCATTCAAATACCTCCTTCCTCAGGCCCTATTTTCACTTCTCTCACCCTTCTTGGCAAGTTGAATTCTCCCTTAATATTGCCTTATTGTGCTTTATCACGGTAGCCTGTTTTACCATTTTTCTCTCCCCTTTGATAATGAGAGTTTTCAGGGCCATTTTTTTTTTTTATCTGCTTAGCCAGTGTCCATTATTTACTAAGTGATTGCATAAACATAACAATAGGATAATGAAATCACTGTGGATTTTCAAAACAAAAGCCAAATTATTATATTTCTATATAATTAGATATTGTCTTTGACAAGTTATCCTTTTTACAGCTAGTGGCTCCTGTGAGGGTTGAAAGTGGGGAAAATCAGTGATAATTGAAAGAGCAGCTGAAAGAGTCCCCCAAATAGTCAGAAACCAATCATCTGAATCTCGAACAAAACAAAACAAAACAAAAAACCCAGAAATTATTATTTAGAGCTATGTACATACATTCATGATGACTTGATATTCATAGGATTTACTGACAATTAATGATGTTTATACCATTGAGCAGCCTGGACTGGGCTTCCACAGCATCTGATGCTCTATAAGCATGATTTCTAATGATTGTGATGCTTCACCTGAGACATTGGTTGCCCAGTTTTAGAGATGGAGAATCTAAGGTTCGGAGGTGTTCAAATGATGCTTCAATGTCAACTAGCTAAATAAATAGCGAAACTAAAAGGGAAGTCCCTCGAAAAAGATAGCCTATATCTTGGTTCTGCCTGTTATAACAGAAGACCATAGACTAGATGACTTACACAACAGAAGTTTATTTCTCACCGTTCTGGAGGCTGGGAAGTCTGAGATCAAGGTGCAGACAGCTATAGTTTCTGGTGAGGACCTCCTTTGGGTTCTTATTGAATCCTCACGTGGCGGAGAGCAGAAAGGGGAAGCAAGCTATCTCATGCCACTTCTCCTAAGGGCACTAATGTCATAATGAGGGCTCCACTCCGATGACCTAGTTACTTCTCAAAGATCCCGCTTCCTAATATCATGACATTAGGGGTTAGGATTTCAACATAAAATTTTTTTTTTTTTTTGGAGAAAAAGCATTCAATCCGTAACATCCTATTAATAGCAATGCCAGAAGGCAAGGCTGGTCAGGAAATAGTCTTAGTATCAATTCCAGTGCTTTTAAGCTGACAACTCTATGAAACAAAGGCAACACAGACTATTTTAGTAAACAAATATGATAGAACTCCTACTCCAGGTTATCAGAAGAAATGCAATCCTCTTTGGAAGCACGTGACTTTAGCCTCTGGTGTGGCTTGTCAGCAAACTGGCTCAGCTGTCTTGATTGTGCCATCCCTTGGAGGCAGAATTTTCAGAGGCTGAATTCCTCTTGATTTAAGTAGCTGTTGAGTGAGTGCCTAGCTTCCCCAAGTGCTAAGGTCTGTTTTTCAAGAGCGTCCCAAGCCTAGAGCCTGTGTAGAACATCTGTTGTGCCACAGTCAAAGAGCTTGTTGCTGCTTCAGCCTGGAAGAACTCTACATTTTTCTTAATTCATTAATTCAATAGCTTGAGTTCATTGACTGAGAAATTAAGTCCAATGTACAATAGGTACACAGTGTGGTCCAAATTAAGGTTCAGAATTAAACAGTATTCATGGTGCTTTCCTGAACACTATAATGTTAAATGATCTAGAATAATAGTAGGAAGACAATCTACCATTCTTGGAAGTTTCACATGGGTCAGGCATTCTGCTGATTGTTTTTTTTATATATTATGTCATTAAATCCTCACAAAGAATTTATATTGGTAGGCGCGGTCATAATCTCATTTTACAGACGGGACAACAAAGTCACACTGCCAACAACTGACAGAGCTAGGACTCACAGCACGCTATGATGACCTATTCGTTTATCACTTTAAATTCACTGAGGCCTGAAGACCCAAAGATGAATAAATAGAGCAACTGCCCTCACAGTGTGATAAGGAAATGGGTAAATAAATCAACTACACAGGGAAATGGGCAAATAAAGCGACTGCACCGCATACCCACACCATAAGAGAGGCGCTAAGTATGATGTGAGAAGTGACGGGAGGACAGAAGAGGCCTCACAGGTAGCTGAGACCTGGAGTAATAAATGTTAATGCCTGAGTTAGAAGAATCTAATTATAAAGTTGGCAAGAGAACATATCATGTACTCTGGAAAAGATGGATACCTAATCTTGTAGGACTAGAACATAAAACACGAAGTGGAGAGTGACAGGAATTGAGGGTGAAAATGCAGGGAAAGGCCAATTCCTAAAGGGCTTTAAATGCCATGCAAAGAAATTCAAATTTTACTTAAATAAAAGAATAGAGAGTCGTTAAAAAATTCAAGCAGAGTTAGTATCAATAGATTTATTATAACGATTACTTTGACAAAAGAGTAGTCAATGGGTCGGTGACAGTGAGACTGAGAATAAGAAAGTTAATTAAGATTTTGTAGTAGTTAAGACTTTGAAACTGAGTGGGCTGAGGGAGTGGAAATGGAAAGCACGTAACAGATTTGAGAGTATAGAAAGCTTGGGTAGCGGTAAGACCACAGGTTCTAGGCTGACTACTTAAGCTTGAATTCCAGCTCTGCCACTTCCTGCCAATGTGTTCTTAGGGAACGCCATAATCTCTATGTTTGAGTTTCCTCATTTATAAACTTGAGATAATAATGCTATTTATTCCATAGTGTTGTTGTATGTATTAGCATAAGACACTTTGTATTTAATATGACACATTGTCGTTGAACCTTATTGCACAATATTATTTATTGTGTAGTTAATGCATAGTGCTTAATTCGATGGCCAGCACAAAGAAAGGGTTATACCAGAGACATTTGGAAACTGAAAACAACTTATATGTACATTTTGCTGATCCTCACAATGGGCAAAATTAGTTATTTTTCCTTTTGTAAAATTGTACCCTAAAGCAAATTTAATGTACTTGAAACAAAATTCAGACTCAGAAAACACAAAATTTAGCCTGGCTTACAATGTCTTGTAGTTGCATGGTGTAATGACTGTGGAGACAAAGTGTTCTAGAATAGGTGGCACTGAATAATTGTCATGTGTCATTGGCTTTCATAATTACTTTTATTCTTATTACTACCCCATATATGTAAACAAGACATAGAACCACAGATAACCCAGTCCTCAAGAACTACTGATACATAATTAAACATATCATTGCCCTAAACTTGGTTATATACTGTTTTTAAAAATACTGACTTCTAGATTCCATAGGCTCTGAAGATTTTAATTTGTTTTAAAGCAAAATAAAAGAACAAGATCTAAGGAGTGTTTTACTTCCAACTGTGTGTTGGGCTCAGACTTTCACTGGCATTCCTCATTGGTATACCAGGGTACACTTCCCAAGCAGACCGAGTGCCTTGCCTCCAGGACTTGAGAAATTTGGTCTTACTGACATAAAATAGAGTCAGTAGAGAATTAATTTCAGTATGAATTGCCCTGGTTGGTCTTCTGTTTTATGTGTAAGATCTGGTGTTGAAATGGAGACTAGATTCTGAGTAGAAGACAGAAGTATAGAGACTACTTAGGACATTCTTGACTACTTCATAAGGGAGATGATGTAGACTTGACCTATGACGTGCAGTACTGGGCTAACGAGGAGAGGATACATTTGAGAAAGTGTTAGAAAAAGATATATGACAGAAGATGATGGCTGATTGGATGTGGGTCATTAAGGAAAAAAAAAAGTCAAGGATGATGGCAGATTTCTAGGCTAGGTAACCGGGTGGATGGTCATGAACCCCAAAAGAAAGAGCATGTAGGAGGAAATGCAGGTGTGGTATATGGAGAATGGCATGTTTAGTTTTAGACATAATGAATTCTCAGGATCTATGCAGACTTAGGCAGAAGTGAGTGCAGATGATGGGATAGGCAGCCTGAGTGAGAGACGTGGGCTTCCGATGCTCTTTTTCCTTTTGTCTTCAAAGCAACTTGTGTTCCAGTTTCTTCTCTCCTATTCTTCATTTCTTTATACATCTTGTTCATTGGATTTAATACACACAGAAGCACGCACATCCCTACCTACAAATATAAGACTTTTGATGCATGGAGGTGGATACAAAGAATAAAGAATTATAGCTGTACACCTGGAAAAAGAGAGTGACCTGAATTAGCTTTTTCTAATGTCCAAACTTGCTAGAAAGAAGACAATACCCTATAGAAAGTAAATATCGGAAACTTTCCATACTGCCTCTTTTCTTACAGCCTCTCAGCTTTTCAATATGGGCAGTAGGTTGTGCTGGTGATGGCGGGTAGAGTGAAGGCAAAATCAGTAAGGGATTAGAGTATACAAAAAGTGGGTGAGAATTTATCTTTAAAATATTGTGAAATTTGCCTTTTATGAATTAAAGAGGAGAGTCCAGTCTTCCCTCAGGGGGCCAGTGGCACAAATTCCAAGAGACAAACTAATCTCTACCTTATCTGCCTCCAGATAACAAAAAGTGGGAGGGACCTGGCCTTTGTAGCATTTTTTTTTTTTTACTTTATTTTTATTATAACTGGTATCGTATTTATTTTTTATTATAAATGTATGGCATCATAATTCATTTTTGTTATTACCATGGATACTGCTGTTGTTTATCATCTTTGCTAGTCTTAAGCTTGATCTACTGCAATAGGTTTCAGGCTGGTCTAACAGCCTCCACTCTCATTCCTCCCACTATGCTGTCAGAGTGATATTTCTAAAACGTAAATCTGATCACAGCTTGTGCTCATTCCCTTGGTGATCTCATCTAGTCTCATGCAGATAAATATGATTTAGATATTGAGGTCAGCAATATTTATTTCCCAGCCTGGGCATCTCCCCTTGAACTCTAGACATATATATGCTACTACCAACTCCATAACTCTTCTTGGATATCTACAAGGCATCCTAAATCTCCAAACTAAATGGGGCTTGTTTTCTTGGTCTTTAAATGTGGTCTTCTTTCAATCTTTCAGAATGTTAGTCTATTCTTCTGATTGCTTAGATGTAAAGGTCACTGTCATCTTTGAACAGGAATCACGAGACAGAGAGGCTATAATGGCATCTTCAACTTGAAGCGTCAACAGCAGAATCAGGATGTGAACCCAGGAAGTTTAATTCCAGAGTCTATGTTCTTCATCCTTATGCTAGGCTGCTCCTCTATATTATAAACCCCTTTGCATGGAATCTGGAACTTCATATGGCACCTGCATGACAAATACTACTTGCCTCAAGGAAGGCTTGCTAGATCAATTCAGAACTATGAATTCTGGTTCTATCTAGCTGTAATATTAAAAAACTAAAAATTCTCTTTGTATCAGGCTAAGATATTTTTTAAAAAATTATTTTTATCTTTTCTATTTTTAGAAGATATTCTGTGTGCTCTTGTTGGGAGACTAGACTGGGATTTTTAGATGGGAACTCAGGTGTGTCTGTTATAATTATTTCAGTTACTAATTAGCTATATGACCTTGAGAAGTCTCTAAACATTTTAATGTTAAGATCATACTGCCAAAAATAAATGCCCTACATGCATTTTTAATAATAATAATGCAGAAAAATAGATAACATCTTCTGCAGAAACTCAATAAATATGTGTGAATTGCTAGTGGAAGATTTCATGATTTGGTATGTGAAATGGACAAGGTGCCTTAGAATCCCAAAGACAGTTTGGTACAGCAGAGAGAATCCCGAATTAAGAGGCAGCAGACAAAGTCTGAAGGCAAAGAAGGCAGGAATTTAATGATTTCATGGACTATTTTATTGATTATTTAACTTTAGGACAAATAACCATCACAAAGGTCAAGTCTTCAGTATTTGTCCCTGCAAGATTTGGAGAATATGGGGTTAATTTTTCTCAAAAGTATATCAACAGAGCTCTGAATGTATAATTTACTTTCACCCCAAAACTTGGCTTACATTTTTGAAAAAGCAAATATTCTCCTTTCTTCAGTGTTATGGAATCTATAATGTATATTATGTTGGTCATATTATATGTGTATCTTATGCAAATTTCCTTTGATATCAGCATGGAACATTTTTGTATGTGCTGGACTTAGGCAATCAAGGACTCAGGAACTCAGCTTCAGCATCTCCCACATATAAGCGTCTCCACTCACATATTATTTCTTTAAGACTTCACCAATATTGTCAGTAGATTATATTATTCCCACTTACAAATAAGGAAGATGAGGTTCAGGAAGGTCTTCCAGGGTAAAACAACTAGTAATTGCCAGAGCTGGAACTGGAATCCAGGATTCAGTGGCTCTCAGTTCTCCACCTATACACTGAAACACATGTCCCCCCTAAATCTACAGTCCTAGTTACACAGGAAGGAGGGTGGCACACAGTGGTGCTGGAGGTGGCTCTCTTCGGCACCGCTTATCACTCTGGGAGAGAGCAATATAATGATCTGTAGAGTATTCTCGTCACATAAAACACTAATTGATTAGAAAAAGCTGGTAATTAACTGCATGCTTCCATTCTGTTTTCAATAAATGTAATCTATCCAATAAATCAGTAGCACTTATTAATGATAATATGAAGTATGTTGAGTAAAAGGTTTGCCTTCTGCTAGAGAACTAATACGGAGTTCCAGAAGAAACTGAGTAGGCATTATCAGTATTTGCTTCAAGGAGCAGATTACATGGTGCCTTAATTCTGCTGCTGACAGCCAGTAAATTGCTCAGTACGGTGTATTAAAATGTGTTTAATCTACAATTATTGCCTACCCCACTACCGATCACCAAGGGTAACATATATGAGGAATCAGAGTCCTAAAATAATTACAGACCACAGGCTATAACAATACACCATAAAGGGACTAATCACATCCTTTCCTGGAATTTGTTTATTTCAAATAACATTTAGTTCTTTTTTCATGAAGAGTCCTGCATTGGACCACATTTCTGGTAAGAAGATTTCACTTGGATTTTAACCTCAGAAATTATGCTATTTATTTTTTTAGTGATAAGGCACTAAATTATTGCTTGAAATATTTTTTTGTTCTTCCTTTCTCTAGACATTTCAACAAACATTTTTTATCATCTCTTTTTTGGAGAAGAAAGGGCATAATGTTTAGAAAGCTAGGTAGACTAAATAACTAGATAACGGCCTAATATTGAGTGATATAACCAGGAATTATGCTGAGAGAAACTAAAAAGAAAAAAGTGAAAGTGTCATTGGATCGTTTATGCAAAGCTGGTGTAAAAAAAAAAAAAAAGAAAGCTGAATACGTGGCTTCTGAGAAGTTAAGGACTAAACTCCTGATGCCAAATAGCAGTAATTTTATATTTTTTGAAAAATTAATACTCTTCTTTCTCCAGTGTTGTGGAATCTATAGTCTATCTTATATTGGTTATATTGGTTATATGTGTGTTTTATGCAAGTTTCCTTGAGAATATTTTAAAGATCAATAGGCAATATAGTCAAAATAAATAGAAATTAGATTGTTACATCGGCCTACATACCGTGGTGAACATTCGCATTGGAAAAAAAATGGTTCTGCTTATTTCCTTGTTGACCTATTTGAATGCTTAAAAAATAAGGTCCATCAGGCTGAGGGATTTAATAGGTGATATTTTAGCTCAGTCTAAACATTTCTCTTTGTTAACAAAAGATCGTCGAACAATAGAAAGGAGAGATTCAAGAAGACAATGAGTGAGTCTTCTGTGGTAATATTATCTGCTCTACTGACAGGGTCTTTTGATGCTCCTCAGTGGTTTTAAAGGCATACCTTCGTTTATTATTTGCAGATTACATTGTTTAAGGTTTTCTTATGGTAAGTAGATGTTGCTATGATAAAATGAATTGGACAAAGCCAAACTATGTCTCAGTTAATTATTTTTTTCTTTTCTTTTTTTTTATTATTAATTTTACACTTCCTACAATAGACATTGTGTCTACAAGTTTAGGACAACTCTCTTTTATTCATTAATATGTATCTAATACTAGCAATGTCCTTGACATACAGCTAGTATTCAGTAAAGGATCAGTACTCCATATATGTTTGTGGAAAGAATTAACACCCAGTAGGAACTTAAGATGAGAAGTTTTGACTCAATCTTCTAAAATTCTGTGGGAGTTGGAATGTCATCTATTAATCGTAATTTATTTATTAGCAGAATATTCATAGATAAGGAAATTACTGATTCTATCTCATTTTCCTTTGACACATCTCTTTGCTTTTCCCTCAAGTTAAATTAATCAACATGGATTTAAGAGAATTTATAGTCTAACACATTCAATTCCAACATAGTGTTGATGGACTTCTAAAGTTTTGGCAACTTATTTTATTTTAATGATTTGAAAACCTGCCAGGATCACAGGAGTAATTGCCATTTAGGCTTATATTAATGAACCCATTAAAGTGGGAATTGTTAAAAATGGAAAATGATCTGACTTTATGGGGTAGGTTCACTGCCAGCAGCTTGCAGTGATGAATGGTGTCCCAGATTTGTTTTCAGTTTAACCACAAAACATCCACAGCAGGCTCTTTAAGGAATATATACTGAATTCAAAAAATTAATTAGTGGGCTCCCAGAGATACATTTGTGTGAACCAATTAGTTCTTCCAAAAAGAATAAGAAGGAGTAACGCCGTTAAAGTTGATTTGCACAGTAGTCTTACCACCACCCTGTGTGTGGATTCTGCACTGTGAAGACTGGGTTCCATGTGCGACAAATTGCATTAACAAACCTTCTTGAATGAAGCTTCTCTTGAACTTGTTATGTATTGGTTTCTGATGTACAGTGTTAAGGGAAGTAGGAAATCTCAAAACATTCAGAAGATAGAGCGTTATCACTATTATTATTTTTAAAATCTTGATCCTTTAAGGAATACGTGAGTTTGAAATGTCTACTGATACCTTGCTCCCAGACTAAAATTTGTCTTAGGAAGATTAGCTGAAATACTTTAGGAAATCTTTAGTATGTTCTCCAGAAAAATTCAGTAGAAGGAATTTTTGTTAACTTTTGTAGAGTGCTGGTTGTTTCCTCGAATCTAGTTTCTCCCTCTATCTGCATACACTGCTGTCCAGCTAAAGATGACATTTCCAGCAGCCCCTGGAGCTGGGTTACTAATGAGCCTTTGAGATGTAAGTAAAAGTGATGTGTATATCATTTGTGTTATCACTAAATTAAGATAGGTCACCCACCCCTGGTCTATGGTTCCTTCACCTTCTCCCCAGACATAAGCATGAAAGTGCCCTACTTTACACAATGCAGATGGGGACAGTAGCCTGGCCAAGGGAGAGCAGGGAAACGATTTGGAAGAAACTTGGGTCACTGAATGTCCTGATGGAGCAGAACTGCCTCATCATCCGGGACCAAGCCACCTGCGACTCAACAGAGAAATAAAATGTGATCTTATTTATAGGATTATTGTGGGTAAACGAATAAAAAATCTTGAAGATTTTAGAAATGCTTTTAATGAATCTTTACCTTACATAAAGGTCGCTTTTATGCAAGCTGTTTTTATTTTTTATCTACCTACATCTCTAGGTTGTATTACGTGTTTAAAATATCAAAAATTATGTTATTTCTTAATTTTGACGAAATCCCAGCAAAGAAGTCATTAGAGAAAGACAATGTCAGCGTCTCCAAGAATTCAAAGGAGAGAGTAGAACCAAACCAACATAAAGGGCACTATTTCCAAATTTGTCTCTAGACAAGGCTTAGAGGCAAAGACATTTTAAAAAAGAATTCCGGACATTAACACAAGTCAGAGGAGTGGCATGATGCCGATGATGCTAATGACACAGGGAGTAATGAGGATATGAGCTGCATTTTGAGTGTTGCCATGAGACAGATTCTATACTCTGTGCTTTACATTCATTATCTTAACGAAGCATCTGTGAGATGCTTTTCCAATTTTGCAGATAAGTGAAAACCAAAGAGGTCAAGTATATTGCCAAATGGTAACCAGAACTAGAATCTAATCACGTTTTCATTTTTACTCCAAAATATGCACACGTTTGTAGAGAAACGAGTTACCATTGCAAGACTGAGACTGCTGTATTTGGAAAGTTCTGCTTACAAGGTTAGCCCTTGACCGGTCTATCTGTCTGCTAAGGCCGCCATGATAAAATACCACAGGCTGAGTAACTTAAACAACAGGAATGTATTTCTTCACAGCTCTGGAGGCTGAAATTCCAAGATCAAGGTGCCAGCAGGATTGGTTTCTCCTGAGGCCTCTCTCCTTGGTTTGCAAATGGCCACCTTTTCATTGTGTCCTCATGTGGCCTTTCCTTTGGGCTCATGCATCCCTGATGTCTCTCCTTCTGCTAAAAACTCCATTCTTTGAATTAGGGCTTCACTTTTATGACTTCATTTAACTGTGATTACTTCTTAAAAGGTGTTATCTCCAAATACAGTCACATAGTCATTCTTTGAATTAGGGCTTCACTTTTATGACTTCACTTTTATGACTTCATTTAACTGTGATTGCTTCTTAAAAGGTCTTATCTCCAAATACAGTCACATAGCTGGTTAGAACTTCAACGTATGAATTTTAGAGGGATACAGTTCAATCCATAGGAGCTAGCATCTAGGAACTTGAAGTATGGGAGGGTTCTCAGTTATTCCCTGATAAGAATGACTCACTGTGCCCAAACCATCTGTGTAAACAATATGGTTAATGCTGAATACTTGTTTTGCTTCTGAGAATCTGAAATTTTGGTACGTGCCAGACAGAGGGTGCTTACACAACCAGCCCCAACAGAAGCCCTGGACACTAATGACCTTGAATGCCTAATTGCCTTCCTTGGTAGGCAACATTTTCCACATGTTGTCGCAACTCATTGCCGGGGAAATTAACCATCTCTTGTGATTCCACTGGGAAAGGACTCTTGGAAGTTTGAATCTGGTTCCCTCCAAGCATTGTCCCGTGCACCTTTTTCCTTGGCTGATATTCCCTGGTATCTTTTTGCTGTAATAGATCCGCTATGACTATGACCATGTGCTGCATCCTCTGAGTTCTCTTAGCAAATCACTGAACATGAAGGTGATCTTGGGAACCTCTGACACAACTTTCCTCCATGCCATTCTCTCATTTGGAAACTGAATTTTATTTTCTTCATAAGTAAATAGGAAGACTATATTTCTCAGCCTCTCTTAAAGTCCGTTGTGGCCATAAGACTGAGTTTTGACCCATGGAACGTGAGCAGAAAGTATGTCTGCCACTCCAGGGCAGACTCAGTGTGCCCCACACATTCTTTGTTCTCGCTCTCACTCTTTTTAAAATTAACTTATTTAAATTAGTTTCAAGTATACAATACATTGATTAGACATCTATATAGTTCATAAAACAATCCCCCCAGTTGCTCCCTCCCTCCACCTAGCCGATGTATTAATGCTAACTGCATTCCCTCTGCCATGCTCCCCATCCCTGTGACCATCCATCAGCTACTACTTTGTGCTTCTTTAACCCTTCACTCCAGTCTCCCAGCTCCCCAACACCCCACCCCTCTGTCCGTCACCGAATTGTCCACTATATTTGTGAGTCTGTTTTTGATTAGTTTGTTCTATTTGTTCCTTAGATTCCGCATATAAGTGAAATCATATGGTATTGATCTTTCTCTGTCTGACTTATTTCACTCTTGAACATGGACCAGATGCAGCTGACCCAATGGAGGGTGCTGAGGTGCTAAGCAAACTAGAAGGAACGAGTGTCTTTAATAAATGGGTAGCCTGACCCTGAAACCAACCCTTAACGATCTACAAAAAATTGGGAGATGAGAGAGAAGCAAACTTTTTTGGTGTTAAGCCCTTTTTGTGGCTTAATACAGCATTTAAGTGGCTTAATGCAACAAAAGGCTGTGTATTACAGCAACGAACCTACTCTGGGTAATAGTAGGAGCACGTGTTGGATGCCATCACCCTATTTCTTCCTTTGAATCTTTGAAATATATTGTTAAGAAGCGTTTTTAAGCCACGGAGATCCCATTACTTATTTGACAAGCATTATAAGACGTGGATAATTTACTGGATGAAAACTTTGGATACTCAATAGAATCAAAAGAAGTTCTTTGTTACCATATGAGACTGCCCTTAACATTTCTGAGGAGCACTTGGTAACCGTAATAGATGCACCAAGCTATTGGATATAGTTCTTTTATAAGAGGAGCCACGTTTTCACTTCCCTTATTATTACATACTTCCCTCCACCCCCAGGAGTGAATTAATAGCTTTTCAAACTTACTGGGTGGCTCTGGAGGAAACTAAAAAGAGGAAGCCTAGAGAAGATAAACATTTTATTTGGGATGATCCCCTGAACTTTTTGGTTGGGGTTATTCATTCACAAACATTTACTAATTATTTGTTATATATAAAGCATACTCTGAAGAGCTAAGGGTATTGAGATAAAGAAAGTATAGAACCTGCTCTCAGGGACCTTACAGAATAGGAGAGAAAACAAGTAGAGATCAGACTGCAGTGATCAGACCCTATTAGGGGGCTTTCCAAATCTACTTTGCAGGGTGTCAGAGAAAACTTTCCCGTATATAATTCTTTCAACCCCCAAACGTGCGAGTTGGCTTTGAGTCCTCAATTCCCTTCACCTTCTCAATACAAAACACCAACATATTTAGTTAGCTCGACCTCCACCATATATTATGCTCTGTCATCACATCCTCTACTGCTACCCTCTTTGTCTAAGCTTCACTCCCTCCCTCACTCTCGTGAAACGGCGCTCTCAAGGATCTCTGTGTTTTACCTTGGCCTTTTATACTCCATTTTACTTGGCCTGGCTTGCCAGAGCCATAAAATTCATTACTCTATATTGTATCTGACCCTTTTAAAACTGGTCGTTTCTTAATATTTTTAGAAATAATAAAATAGAATTAATGCTCCGAGTTCCAGACACTCCTGCTTCAATCTTGTCTCGGGGTTTTTGATTATCTTCTCTGCTTGGGATCCCTTTTCCTATTTTCATCTGGCTATGCCCTTCTTGACATTCTAGATTAAGTGCCATGTCCCTAGGGGACACTCGCGAACAACCCCATCACAAGAAGCTCTCTGTGTTGCCTCTCTGTAACACATTTCATCACAGGTTTGATTACTACTATATATTTGCTCATTTAATTGTTTGTATGTTTAATTCTCATCCCTCCTCTCCATTCTTATTCTAACTGAGTATCCTAAATTGCCAGAACAGGGGTGGACCCATACTCAGCACTCAGAGAATGAATAATAATAATAAAAAAATATGATGAGATTAAAGTCTAAATTGAAATGTGGAGAAGGTGCAGGAGTTTACCCGATGAAAGATAATTAAGCTGTGGGAACGAGCATTTCCTGAAGGAAAAAATGTCAGATCAATACCCCTCAGAGGAAAGCACATCAACTGCATGAAGTGTTCTATGGTTGGAGCAAACTGAATAGGAAATAGTGAGAGGTAAGACAGAAAAAGCAGGAAAGCGCCAACTGGTCAAGGGCTTACTGGATCACTGTAGTACAGAGAGCATCTAACTCAGGGTCTGACTTATAGTAGACACTCAAGTATTTGTTGGATGAATGGATGAGACTCTTGGGTCTGTCTTCTATTGACAATGGAGAGCAACTCATTGGTTTTAAGTAGGAAGTGACTGGATCCTATTTATGCTTTGAAAAGATTTTGTCAGCTGCACTGTAGAAAATGGTTCAGAGGAAAACAAGACTGGATCCAGGTGAGGAGACTGGGAAGCCGTGTGGTGATGTAGATAAAAGGTGACAGCTGCGTCTGAGAGGCAGAGGCAATGGAGAGTGAAAGGAAGAGGTAGATGTGAGAGACACAATGACTAGAAAGTTGACCACCCCTGGATATTAATTAGATGCAGGAGGTTCTGACAGAAGAAGCCAGGGAGGCATCCGGGCTTCTAGGTGACTAGATAAATGGAGGTGACTTGAGAAAGGACAGGTTTAGGAGACAAATATCCTGCACACATATTTCACTTAATGAAAGTAAAAGATATTTGAAAAGTTTGGCATTATATGAATAATGCAGGATGACTTTTATTTATGATCAACATCTAGAACTTTCATTTCAACCAGGTACTGAGTGGTACAAAGGACCAGATGCCTGAAATTAAGAGTGGAATATCAAGATGAATCAGGCTCAGAACATGGTCTTTAGGAAGCTCAAAGATTAAACAGAAACAGAGGGCCTGACTCTGTGTGTGTGTGTGTGTGTGTGTGTGTGTGTGTTGAGATAGATGTCCATATATATAAACATAATTATGTATACATATGTAATTTTTTAAGTGCCTTTTTGGGACAAGAGTTGAATAGAAGGGCAGTGTGAACCTGCTGCCTTCTCTCTGGGGAGTCCCAAGTAAACAAAGCAGAAGCTGAATGTTGGTGTGCCAACTTACTAGACCAAAGGGTCCCAAAACAGGACACTCCTGACCAACAGGGTATAATAAAAATTAAATTAAATGTTCACAATTAATTGTTCATTGTTAAGTAAAAATAATCAATTTGTAGAATATATATATGTATATATATAAA
>NW_006441953.1:21798243-21849251 GCF_000325575.1 Pteropus alecto | reverse complement strand
ATATATATACGTATATATAAATACATACGTATATATATATACACACACACACATATATATATAATCAATTCATTTGTGTCAAAAGAATCCCAACACACACATAACTATGTGCATATAATAAACAGTACAAGAATAAAGACAGCTGAGAGTGGTCCCCCCAGCAAGATGGAATGGGATGTTGATTACAGATGGAAACATGTTTCATTGAACACCCTCTGTATGCTTTCAAATGTTTAGCATGACACTTTATTCATTTAAAAAATGAAACAAATAAACTAGTAAATAACCAAATGCAACAGAAAATATTTAACATAAACTCGTGCTTAAGGTAATACACTTGAAGATGACATCATGGGGTTTCATTATGAATTTTAGTTATTTCTAGATTTAGGAAAATGAGAAGAAAGAACTGAAGGGCTCTAATGTCTGTCACACACTCTAAATGAAAGTGCTTTTACAAAACATTTCTCCTTGTCTCACATTCATGGGTACTGACATCCTGAATCTTCAAAGGAGAATTTCATGTCCAGAGAAGCTAAACCACCTGCCCAAGTTAGGAAATGGCAGTTGAAAGGTTCGAATCCAGGAGAGCACTTATAACATGCCAGTCCTTAGATTTTGGAAAGGCAGCCATGTCTATCTCCTGAGACCTGTAGACAGCCTTCTCCTCACATAGCCCTGCTTCTCGGAAGTCTGACAGAGAACTCCGCTAGGGCATAGCAAATAACATATTAACTCTGTACTTATACTTTGCTTCTAAAGTACATGAGTAATACTTTGCACTTAAGGAAGATCTTTTATGCGAGTCTTTCAAGAGCAGAACAAAACCAATTATTACCCATGCCCTTTGTGATTGGAAAGGAAGATCTTAATCCCTAATTTGCTGACAGGGAGACAGAAGCTGCCAGAGATGAAGTGATTTCCTGAAGGTCACACAATCGGTCTATGAAAGCCTCAAGAATAACTCTGAGGGCTTATGACAAAAGAGCAATTGCCTTGTACAATTATCAGCTTACTCCTCTATGCTAACCACCGTATCCCACTCTTCCCCATGCACGTGCTAAACTCCCCCTCTCTCCCTCTCCAACATAAGTGGGATTTAGTCCTTTTTATGTCAATGTACTTTGTCAAAACTGTAGATCCCTATAATTTTGTCCTCAGTTCCTATCATCTATTTTTAAAGGTCTTAGTGCAATGAGTTCTAGAACACTTCCAGTGGGGTGGAAAAACCCCATCAAAGAACTCTCGTCTCCTGCTGGTTCCTTTGGCCATACTATAAAAACTCACAGAAATCAAGGAATAGTTGGGTGCCACTTTTGGTAAAATCTCCAAGGAGATGTCTGAATCGCAGGCACAGCACTGAGGGTGGGAATTAACTGTGCTTGAGATGTGACATCCGACCAAATTCAGCTGCTTCACTCTACAGGGGTTGCTGCCTCCTCACAAACACCACTGTTGGTGACTCCTAGTAAGGCACGTTCTTTTTAATCTCCTGGCCTTAAGTGCTGAGATGGGCTGAGATATCACTCCCATGATTATGTTACATTACAGAAGTCTCTGCTTTAACAGACTGGAGAACTCTCCCTTGCTGGCTTTGAAGAAGTGAGCTGCCAGGTTATATAAGAGCCTGTGAGTGGGCCATTGGCAAGGGATTATGGGAAGCCACTGGGGGCTTAGTGACCCCAGATTGACAGTCAGCAAGAGACTGGGGATCTCAGAAATACAACAACGAAGAAATAAGTTCTGCCCACAGCAGTGTGAGCTTGGAAGAAGACTCTGCGATCCAGAAGGTAAAGCAAACATCTTTCTTTCCAGGTAAAAAGGATATCAACATTTAGCATTTTTAGGGATAAAGGACATTAACAAGTATTACAGTGGTACCCTGAAGACATATTTGAATCTGATGAATACTTTAACCTAATATAATTCAAAGTACTGAAGGAAAAGAAGCAAAGAAAGGGTTGGGACAGGAAGGATCCAGGTGTCCAAAGCATACAGGTCTAACTATTGGCCCTTATCTTTCATCCCATGCCTTAAAAGATGGAAAAAATATTCTATAAATTATTAACCAATGAGAAAAAATGATAAAGATGCATAGCCATATTAAAACTCAATGCCTCAGCAGACCATTCGTGATCACCTGAAAGTGAACTAAATTTATGCTTGATTTTGAAAGAGAGCCAGTTTATGAAATATATATATATATTTACATATATACTTGTATGACCTTCTGGGTCAGTGGTTCTCAAATATGACTTTTCTGTTAGTTCTCTATTAAAATGGGAATTTTTTCTTAATTAAAAAGTTCAAAACAAAGGATTTCTGAGCACCATCCCAGACTTAACTGAGTCAGAATCATTAGAAGTGAGACCTGTTACTGTCATCCCCCCTCGCCCCGACAAACATTCCATCCACCAAGGACTTCAGAAGGTTCCAATGCTGCCAGTTTAACCACTGGTATTTGACGTGATAATGCTCATTGCAATTAGATCAGTACTTTTTGTGACTGATCATCTTATGCCCTGGATCTTATACATTCATTTTAATGGTTCTCAGTCTAGGCTGCACATTACAATTTCCTGGAGAGCTTTATAAATCCTGATGCTGAAGCTTCTTCCTGGAGCAATCACATCAAAATCACCAAACATAGTAACCAACTATTTGTAATATTTAAAGCTTCCCGGATGATTGCAAATTAAAGTTAAGTTTGAGATCACTGATGTATAGATAATACCTAATATTTTTCTGCATTCTTTCTAATAAATGGTCATGTAGCCCAAAACCCAAAAAATGGCCTGGGAGGTATGTAGGCCAACCATAACTGCCTCGCTTTGATGGAACACTAAATTGAGGTTGACTATTTGGGACCATACCATGTAATGCTTTTTTGTTTAACTTCATGTTTGTTATCTTAATATCTAAAAAAAAACCCTCCAAAAACAAACAAAAAAAAACCTGTGTGATGTAGGTATCATTATGCAGATTTGTAGGGAGAAGGACATACAGGTCACTGATTCAGAGGGAGCTGCGTAAACGAGTCAGTTGTGGATCCGAGTCTGAGCGATGCCAAAACTTCTGATGTCTGCATCGTACAGTAATTCTCCAAGTGTGATGCCCAGACAAGCAGCTTCAGTATCGACAGAGAACTTATGAAAAGTGCAAATCCTCTGCCCCTAAATCAGACCTACTAAACCATAATCTTTTGGTCTGAGTCACAGAAATCTGTGTTTTAACAAGGCCCTTCAGATGATTCGAAGCACACAAACAGTTGAGAAACACTATTATGTTGCCCATTTCTATCAGCCGCCTAATTTTAGAGACTCAGTTCAGCATGTGGTAAGAGAAATAAAAATATGGAGGTGACTCAGTAGGTGAGACGGGGGTGAGGGGCTGATAAATTGTCTCTCACTATCTTCCTTTTCTCCCAAACCTTGTTTATGTTAATAATCTAGGTTGGAAATGAGGAAATGCTACAGAGATAGCATCCTGGACAAAGACTGGGGACTCTGGTGATCTTTATTTGCAGGCTGCCTTGCCATGTCGAGCCGCTGCCATGTAAGTGTGACTATTTTAAGACATTGATGAATAGTTTATCCTTTTAATCAAGATATGGGGAGTTTTAAAAGGTTTCATTAAAAATGGATATCTTAATTGGTTCCAGGGAAATTATTTTTTGATCTTAAGGGCTTGAGATAATTGGTGCTCAGGAAACCAAGGGTAGTTGATTTGCTTTCTCTGCTGCCAAGTGGGTTCAGCTTGCTGCCATCCTATAACACATCCCGCTGACCTGTTTAGTGCCTCCCTTGCTGTATTTCAGGGAGTATTGATTGGGTTGTACACTTGAATAGGGGAAAATAAATGAAAATTAAAAGACCATGTTTGTTTGATTTATTAGAGACATCGATTCATATTTTCTGAGTAAATTGTGAAGTCCTTTCTTTAAAAATGCATATAAAATGTGTTTTGAGTACATAAAGGTCTAGTGGAAATTTATCTCATGCTGCAGGGATGGGAGATACAGAAAATGTTGGCGAGAGAGGAGAAAAATACAGAAAGAGGAAGGAAGGAGGAGAAGTGAAAGAAAGGAGGTAAGAATTAACAAGAGGAAGACACAAAGGAGGTAAAAAAAAAAGGAAGGGAGGGAGAGGATGGAGGAAAGAAGAAAGAAGGGATCGGAAGGGTAGGAAAGGAGGAAAGAAATGGCGAGAAAAGAGGAGAGAGGGGACGAAAAGAAAACAAGAGGACAAGTAGGCAAAGAAAAAACATAAAAGAAATCGAGGAATGCAGACTTCGGAGCCTGGGCGATAATTTGTGAAGTGCTACTTGGAAAAGACAGGCTGCAGAGATGCTGGCTCCTAAGGTTAATGATGGCACTAATCATGATTCCAATTTGCAACAAATGGGATAAAAAGCAGCTGGACCCCACATGGAGACGCCTGCAGTGATGGTGGCAGAGTAATAATGCAGCAGTCATCCAGGAATACAGGGATTCTGGGAGTTCGAATTAAGTTCTCCTTTATTCAACAACCATTTTGTATCTGGTGCACAGTACCATGTTAAAAAGAAATGTTTGCTTATTAGAAGATCTTTAAATTAGAGCAAAAACGTGTTAGATGTTCACAGGAATACGTTTGAAGTTCTATTCTGCCATTAGCCTTTCTTTAACATTTACTTTTGGTCAACACTTGGTCTTTTTCACTTCCTCTCCTCCTCCATCCTTGCCACTCAGTGGTTTGGGGCTGTCAGTGGTCAGTGATGCTGTTTCATTATAAATCTTGTTCTCTCTGATAGCTACAAACCGTGGCTTCATAGGCATAACTAATAATTCTGTAGCCTAATTTTCAAACCCCTTTCTCTCTATGCACGTTTATTTATATGTGTCATCTAGATAGATTACATATCAAGATTCCTTTTAATGAGAGTCCTGTCTGTGTAATGAACACCTCTCTCTATTATATCTCCTCCTACCCCACCCAGTGTACCCCCACAAAGGCCTGGGTGTTAGCAGAGGACCAGATTTTGAAGAAGTAATGAGGATAGAAAAATTTAGACAGCTCAGGCAAGGGAAATGGTGAGGAGCAGAAATGGGACAGAGGGAGACTCCACAAACCAGAGAGATGGTGGGAGGTTGTGTCTATTATGTGGAACCCTATTAATATATTCTGAAAGCTTGAGTTACAAATTCTCTGAGTAAGTTTTTTTTTGTGGATGTCAAAGAAGGAGCAAAAGTTCTCATCTGGCCTGCACGAGGTTGGACAGAGGTATTATTTGAAGGGGTCAGTTTTGAAGAGGCTGGAATTAGCAGAAATCTTTGGACACTATAGACTTCTACAGGCCATGGAATAGGGCATCTTGGGGTGTGGACTTGAGGAAGAATCAAAGCAATTTAATTTGGATCTCCAAGGGCCCCTATAGCTACTGTGGTTTACATATATGTATGAACACGAGACATGCTGGGTTGTGCATGCCATTTGATAGACAACCGTTATTACATTTAAAGATGAATTATTTTCCAATAGATTCATAATAGCAAGTCTTCTATCTCTATTCAGGCCATAAGCTCCTTGAGGACAGAAGCATATCTTTTCTGGCTTTTGAACAACTTGTAGTTAACTTTTGAATAACTAGGTTAATAGTGAGCACATACCAAAGATTCAATAAGAGTGCGCCTGATACATTACGACTCATTGGCACTCTCTCCCTCTGATACGCATGAACTGTTACTTCTTTTGGAGATGATTCACTCAGGTACTTAGTATCATAGCCACATCTGGATCACAGAGAACCAGATACAGGGACTACCTACAGGCACCTGTGGTCTTGAGTCATTGCAACACGGCCTTTTAGAGACTATCAAACTTATAGTGACTTTTTTTCTCTGCTAGGAATGGAGTTTCTTGATGGACTGCAATCTTCAGTAAAGTTTCAAGTTAAGCATCTGACTATAGTTTAAAAATCCAAAGATAATTGGAGCTTATCGAAATGATGTCATTATAGCTATAAAAAATCCCAACTAAGAATTGAATTGAGTAAGCTTCGTTCTCCTTTACTCATTCTTGTTTAATGTGCACCTACATTGTATGGTGGGCCAAAGTGAATCAAAGTCCAAAAAAATATTGACAATATTCACATCTAGGAAAAGTTGGTAGAAAACGTACATGTGACAGAGCCCTCAAAGAAATGTGTATTCTCTCTCTTTCTCTCTCTCTTTTCAATGCTCCTCTGAGAACTAGATAAAGGTAAAGCCAAAAAGAAAGTTCTTACATTCTTAAATCCTCTGTAAAGAATCTGGAGCTCTTTCTTGGTGAATTTGCTCTGGGCTTCCAGAAGCTCGAGAGCCTCAGGCCGATGCCTAACGGTGGCCATCTCCAGTTCATCTTCCACGCTGTCTGTGGAGGAAAACCAAAAAGGGCCTTTAGAACAGTCATGGCTCATCAATACACAGGAAAACAGAATGCAATGCTTATTGGAATTGTGTTATTTTTCCAGAGGAAGGAGTCTCACACTGTCGATCAATGGTCTTGATATTTCCCAGAGTTTACAGTATTAAGCTAAGCCAATTCTCTATGATATTTTTTTCATACTTTCTAGTCATTAGATATTATAATACTAGCATTTTTCCAGTACAGTTCGAAAAGTGCAAAAGCATCATGAACAATCTTAAAACCTGGGATTTCTGTGTCTGTACCAAGTACCAGCTATAAAAATGGAATTTTAGTTAAACGGCAATCGGCATCGCCCTTCTAGCATGCGTTTGTGAGACAGAACTCTGCTGATACTCAGAGAAGTTGCCTCTGAAATCAAATATTTTTCCTGGGGCTACAAATAAAGTAGTCAGATCAGGTGCTAAAGTGAGCAAAGTAATAAACTGCCAGTTTGACTGGCATAAACCCAGTCTTCACGGTTGCATGCTGGATGGACTGGGGCCAGGGGAACTGCTGGCTAGGTCCTATGTTGCAGCCAAGAAAATCCATAGACGAAGTCTAAAGAATTGTACTTTGATTTGCAAATTATATTTATGCTCTAATTTCTCTAAGATGCTCTATGCAAAAAGAATTTTGAGATCATATAAATTTGAGAAATGTTGTAAACGTTAACAGAGTTTAATGTTAACAGGAATATAAAGGTTTTGAGAGGACTCGCAAGAAGAAATTATGTTTAACTTTGTTTAACCCAACTGACCCCAGAAAGTATTTGTCCACAGAGCTCTTTCTCCCCACAAGTAACATCTGGAACATCTGCATCTTTGCCCTAGGGTCAGGTAGAACACAAGTTGGGAGGTGTTGGTATGTATTAGGATCTGAGTGTTTAGGTCTCGTGCATTTTTAATTGGGTCCATGTTGTTTGCAGTGGGGCCCAATGGAAGCCTAAGAAATTCTTCCTGCCATAGTCCAGTCTAAGGAATTCATCAGGGACAGAGCATCTGGGCCCGGAACTGAAGCCATGGCTTCCCTCCCTTCTGTTACTTCCTCTTGGCTACAGATTCCCATCTCAGAGGGGGAAGGCTTAGAAGAACAGCTGCTTCTCATTGCCTCTGGTCCCAGGGCCACCAACACTTCCAATTTCCTATCTCATGTGTCAGTTGGAAGTGCAGTCATTTTGACTACAAAAGTCACATCACTGCCTCTCACTAACATTGGTACCTACTTACTTCCCTGTCTTGCTGAATGCAGTGAGGGGAGAGAGCTCACTTAGCAGGGAAAAAATAAAGGCCAGTGGAAGTCTAATCTGGGCATGTCCTTATCACTGCCCTCAAGGAGTTTACAAAAGAACAGTAATGGTGATGAAATAAATACTCTGAACGGTCGTGTTTGTCAAAATGCGGAAGAGGAGATAAAAGCAAGCAATTGTGTACTTTTCATATTATAATTTATTTTGGAACAGTGATTTGGGAAAGCTGCAGAATAGTGATGGATGGATAAGAATAATAATGGGACCCATGAAAATATGGGAAGACCAGTGATAAACTCTGAGCTGACAAGGATAAAATCGATGGGAAAGAAAGCGGGGTGTGCATCTAAAGGATGTGCAAAGGGATAAACGTAGCCAATAAAAGGCAGCTGGGCATCACCAATGTGACCTCAGGCTGGGCTTCGCGGGGAAATGACAGAAGCCCAAATGGGGCTCCTCCAATTTTCTCCTTTGTTCATTGGAACAAAAATGTTGATTCTACTCAACGAGTCCTGAGCTAGAGAGAATTAAGGAAGATGGTACTTCCTGCGATTGCTGTTAATCCAGTGAATTAGACCGTGTTGAAGTTACTATAAATACCAGTGCAGAAATAAATGCCACAGAATGGACCTCATGTAAATAGTACCAAATAGAAAGACTCTGAGTTTTTGAAAAATGTCCTGATGTAAGCTTCTTTTGAATCATTTACAGTATAATTTCCTCAGCTTACGATATTCTTCTTTCCCTTTTCTACCTGGTGAAATTCATGTATCTTTTATGATTCTATTTAAATATTACTGCCTCCTCTCTGAAGCCTTCCCAGATTGCTGTGGCATGCAGAACGGTTGGCTTCCTGGTCAGAGTCATCACAACTTATCACCGTCTCAGATAGCATATAAAACGTAACACTGTGATCTGTTCATGTCTTTCTTCCGCTATGAGTTCCTTGAAGACATCGGCAACGTCTTACAGATCTGTGTGTCCTCTGGACCTAACACAGAATCTGACACCTCCTAGTTGCTCAAGAATTCTTTCGTAAATGAATAAATGAGTCAATAAACAAACGATGCTGCTGTTAAAGTTTCCTTTCCTCTGGAACCCCTTGAGCCTTAGCTGCCCTCTAGAAAATAAATTCTCAAACCAAGGTCTCTGGACTCTGCGTGGAGCTCAGATGCCTTCTTTGAAATCACTGTGTTCTCCGTGCGTTCTCAGAAACAGCACAGGCACAAGTAAAGCAAATCCTAGTCGGCTTTTCTGGGCAGTCTTTCAATCATAGCATAACCTCTTCTACACATAGCGACCCTTCCTTTGGAAAGAAACAAAACAGCGCATTAACCTCTTGGCCTTTGTAACCACACAGCAGACTGAACCACACTACCAACACGGTTTCTTCTCCAGCTGTCTCAGACTTGCAGATGTCCAGGCTGAAACAAAAGACCCAGGGCCGGAGGGTCAATGTAATTGAGTTAAGTGTGTGTCATAAGATGAGCGGCACATGCAACAGTCAAAGCACCACACTTGAAGTGCCTGCCTGCAGGCTGTCTTGTTTTCCCAGCTGCCTGGCACCTTACTTCTTAATGACTCCTCTCTGCCGAAGGGCTGTTTCTATTTCTAGGAGGCTGACAGGCTCTAAAAACATACCTGAAATCAGCAGCAATCACCAGCTCATGTTAAGTTAAAAAAGCAACGCCACCTAACCCAATCAAGACTGATTCCTGGAGACAAATTCTGTCGAGAGCCCAGGACTGTGAAATTCACAATGTGACTCAGCCACCACAGAGCAGTGTGTATTTGGGGGGATTTTAATATGGTGCTTCACATTTTTTTGGGCTTCTATGCCAGGAGATGGGCGAGGTGCTCTGTTGATACAATTCTAATCTGTACAAGAACTCCATGATGAGGTTTAGTTGTCCATTTTTTACATATGTGGGTACCGAGTCTCACAGAGGTGAAAAATGAGAGGCCAGATGTCACACGGGAGAAGAAGTAGAGAAAAGATTTATGCCCAAGCTTTTGACGACAACGTTTATATTCTTTCTATTTGGCCACACTCTCTCTCAATATCAACAGAAATAACAATGTTAAAAACAATGACCACCTCTCTCCTCTCCTGCACCGTCGAATGTCTCAGAAAAGATGAGACTTTACCCACTGGGTCCATTTCCTACCTCCTGCTCTCTCCTTCATCTGCTGCAGTCTGGTTTCTAGCCTTGTTATGGGTTGAACTGTGTCCCTGTATAATTTGTATGTTGAAGGCCTAACCTCCGATATTACTATATTTGAAGACACGGCCTTTAAAGTGGTAATGAAGGTTAAATAAGGTCACAATGGTGGGACCCTAAGTCAATACAACTGGATCTTTATAAGAAGGGAGGGAGAGAGACATACACAGGGATACACAGACACAGAGGAAAGGCCATGTGAAGACGCAGCAAGAACGCAGTCATTTGCAAGCCAATGGGAAAGATCTCAGGAAAAACCAACCCTGCTGGGTCTTTGATTTTGGACTTCCCACCTCTAGAACTGTGAGAAAATAAATATTATTGTTTAAGCCACCTAGTCAATGGCGTTTGGTATGGCAGCTTGAGCAGATGAATATATCTACCTGTGTTCAAATGACACATGACACTAATAAAAGCAGGTCTTGCTACTCACAGAGTTTGCCAAGTGAGTGCTGAACAGTTTGCTGATGATCAATCATATAATTTAGTCCTTACAATAAACATCAAGAGAGTAATCATCATCCCCATTTTATAGATTAGAAAACTGAGTCTTAGAGATTCTAAATAACTTGTTCCACACTGGATGGCTAGCTGGCAATGAAGCAGACAGGTGTCCTTAGCACTCTGAAGTTCAGCTTTTTAAGCATTCTGCTGAGATTGCTAATAAAAACCACCACCCTATAGAGAGCTTTTGCTCTAAGCCTGGCTGTATATTATCTCATTCTAATACTGATAAAAATTCTGTGAGATATCTGCTATTCCTCTTATTTTACAAGGAATAAACTGGGACTCACAGAGCTTAAACAACTTACTCAAGGTCACACAGCTAGTAAGGGACAGAGCTAGGATTTGATCCCCCACTTATTAACACCAAAGATCATGAATTCAGTCAATATACTATTTGAGATGGTAACTGTTATATATTGGCCTAAATCTTAGGGGATAGCAGATTTTGAACCACAAAGCAGGTGGCCACTGAACCCCCAGTTCCTCAAGAGAAATGGGCCTGGGGTCCTCGAGAAGATTGCTACAATGGTGGTTGATGATGTGCTGATTAGAAACGTGTAGAATAAGGTGCGGAAGAGATGGGATCTCAGAGCTGGGAAGAACAGACAGCGATGTTTGCTTTTTCCCATTCTGTCACTGAGAAGTTGAAGTTCAGGGAGGCTGAGGGTTTGTCTGTGAGGAAAACCAGAAGCAGGTGGGACTCTGGCCTCCTGAGTCATCTCCAGGCCTCTGCCAACACACATCTTGCTAAGTTGCTAATTCCAGCGCTGCCTTCGCATCTTGAGACAAGCTGAATACAAACTGTATTCTAATGTATGCATCTTCTAACAGATTTAATTTTAATCAGACAATAAATTCCCAAACCCAGACACCCTTGAGTTTCCTGGCTGTCTTTCTTTGTTCTCTGTTCCTTAGATTTAAGTCTCTCAAGGGCAGAGGTTTTTCTGTGTCTGAGTCCCCTTAGGCCATAACACAGTTGGGCTAGAAATTGGAATTCAAATCACCTGGGAACAACAGAATGAGTTTTAAAAATAGTCATCTTTCTCCATTTTCTCACAACTTCTCTTAAAATACAGTAGAAGCTTATTACGGTCCAACTCATAATTATAGAAACTTATCTCCATCTGAGGCCAACACACACCCACCGGGACATAACTACAGAATATCCTGCTTTGCAAACGAACATGAGGGTGAAGCCTGTGCTCCTAGCACATGTTGGTAAACAAGGCCTGTAATGCTGAAATAAAACCATTTTATGGAAAATAATGTCACTTATTTTAGGAAGGTGGTTCATTATGCAGGCTGGGCACAGAAACAAGTCCTTGCCTTATCATAGCATGGAACACTGTGAGGTTCTTGCCTTGATGTCTTCCACCAAGGATCGGCCAGAATACTGGCTAAACCAGTCCTAATTCGGCACACTAAAAGTGCTCAATAAAAAATGAAATGAATGAATAATTAGTTGAAATATCCCAACTATAGTGGGTGCATCTACAAAGAGGTCCATTTCTCACTACAACCTGACCTTTCTTTAAAAAAAATCCATTTTTAATTATAAAAAGATCATAACTACTACAACTTTCAAATTCTATTTGAGCTGAAATTACTTGTCTAGCCAAATATTCAGCTGACTTGGCTTACATGGCTTTATCTCATTTATAAAAACAGCCTCTGAGTCTTTACTTCTGATATTTACAATTTATTAAATTGGTTTAATAGTGACTTGATCAGGATGGCAGTAACATCGTGATGAGAACAACTATCTTCTAATGATATGCTACATATTGTTGTTTAGAAGCTTGGTCCAGGGGCAGGTATTGGAGGAGAGTTTGACTAATTTTACTCCAGGTTTTAGCTTGACATTAAACAATGCTGTAAGATTCTTAACTAGAGCATCGGAAACTACTGAGAAATTCCGGAGCAAGAAGGTGGTACTGTTGTCCATGTAAAGTCCAAGTCCAGCACATCAGGACAGTGATGAAGCTGCATGGAGAGAGATTTCCACAACTATTTTATATGACACAGATGTAATTTCTTTTCTCCCTTCCTTTCTACATCAAAAACTTGCACAGGTGTCAATAAGATGCCGTATACTCAGAGCATCCCATCACTTAGTTCCACCCCTCATGGTGCTCAAAGGGGGTGCCATTATAATCAGTTGAGGACACAAATTATTAGGAGTTGAGGAATTTGCTCAAGTCTGCACAGCTGTACAGTTGATAAGTAGGGGAGCCGGAATCTGACCCAAACTTATTTTTCTTCTTCCTCTTCTATTATTTGACTTCTCTGGATGGAGAGTTCAAACCTGGGCCACTCTTTAAGCTTTGCCAGACTTGAATGCTTTATCTCAAACATGTGAAGGCCTGGAAGTCCTCTCAGCTCTTCCTGTCTTCCTGACCACTCACCCATCCACCCACCCACCCAGAGCTATTTTCAGGCACACAAAGAGAGTGTAGAGACAATGAACTCCAACGCGGTCACGCATAGAAAGCAGTCCATCCATCTGAAACACTGGGGAGTATCAGAACTTCCCACAGCACCCTGAACAACTGGAACCTCCCAAATTTTTGTTATTCAGACATATTTCTTCAACTCTGGCTCTAAAAGTATGTTAGGACCAAAAATGCCTTTTACCATTGTACTTTATCCTATTTAATATGCATATGTCACCTGGAAAATAAAAAGTTATTTGAAAATGGCCAATTGTTCTGAATATCTTTTGTTAGGGACTGTTGCTGGCAATAACATTGCAATTTCCACCCCAGGAGAACTTGAATTATTTTGCAATTTCGTGATTGAATTCAATCACTTACAAAATATAACTACTCAGAGTAAAATCGCTTGAGTATTTCTCTCAGCACATGTGAATGGATAATCTATCTCTTTTTTATAAACATAAATAACTCCTTTTACAGCTTAAATTTTAAAATATAATCACTTAATTGGAAGGCTTATTATTAGCATTAACCATATTATTACTTCAGCAAGTCGTGAATATTCCCTTATGAAAGAGTATTCTTTCATAGGTGATAGAGTCTTACTTGCTTTTTGATAAATGAAAGAAATAAAAATTATATTGTCCATCATTATACACAGAGAGAAAATCCACAATAAAACTCTGAAGTCGGGAGAGAAGGAAACAGGGAATGTGATTGAACGTGCACATAGAAGCAGACTGAAAAGATGGATATTCTAGGATTTTCTTGTCGCCAGGAAAAGCAACAGCTGAGAGGAACTATGATCAAAGAGAAATTTTAAAAAGGAGTCAGACGAGGAGAGAGGTGAAGAAAGATAGTTCATGGTAGTTTACAAAATCAAAAATGCCCGAACAAAAGGGTTCCTCCTGAATTTTTATAGAGCTTTTGCTCGTGTAAGCACTTTACATTTATTAACTTATAAAATTCCCATCTGCACACCGTATTCTGTTCTCAAAATGACGACACTGGCACAGAGAGATTAGGTAACTTGTCCATGGTCATACAGCAGCAGAGCCAGAGTGTGAACTCTGGAGAGTCTGGTTCCAGGGTTCGTGTAATTCACTATTCTGTCTGCCCCTTATAGAAAAAGAGGGAGGACGATGCCCCATTTATCTAGAAATCACACGCCCAACCAAGAATCAGAAAATTAGTAACAAAAGGGCTCTAAGCAAAAACTGGAGTTATGTTAACGTTGAAAGTGGCCTGAAATCTACCCCCTTACTTTGTAAATGCACATTTAAACACAGAGCCTCAGCTTTAGTGGCTGCAAATCAGACCCATGCACACATCAGTGGCAGAACTGGGCGTAGACCCCGGTCTCCTTGACTCCCTAGTGCAGTGCTTTGACAAATGCCTGTCACAGTGTCCTCATCTTCACCGCAGTCACAATTTTAATAAGCTCTGAGTCCACATCAGAAGCAGGTGGGGTGGGGGAGGAGAGGCACACACTAGTAGGAGCCCATGAACCATAGGAATAACATCTAACATTTGACATCCAGCTCTTCGTAGGATGCCAAATTATTTTTGCTTTTGTCATTATTGCTAAACATTATGATTCCTCTGTGCATAATAAATATTGTCACTCTGGCTTTCGTAGGAGTGGAAATCCGTGGTGAAAGGAATGTGTAACTTACAAAGGACATAAAAATAGGAAGTTATGGAGTCAGGATTTAAACATAAGTTTTCTGATTTCTAAAGGCTAGAAGTGACAGCTGATGGCCTGGGAACAAAGGAGGGAACATGAAATTGGAAAGGCACATGAGACTATCACAGCAAATAATAATTACAATAAAATAGTCCGTGACCAGTTGTGGTTGTTAATTACTAGGAAAGAGTTTTATTCAATTTACTTTATTTAAGAAGGTTTACATGCAGGTCACATTTTAAAATGACTGTTAATTAAAATTTTACATTAAAAAAACCTATTGTAAAGGAATATATAGTTGAAAATCTTTATTTTTGCAAAATATAATGCCCGATTCATAAAATGCTACTGTGTTATGTGATGCTGTAGAAAGCAGACAAAATAGGTAGGATCTATGATCTAGGAAGTTAAAAAGAGTTTGGGTAAGTTTAGTAATAACACATTCTTGATGGCATAGTAGGGGGATGTTTTGAAACTAAATATCAGTGGTGGCGGTAACATTCTGCCACAAAACACATGTCCATCGTGGCCATGTTTAAAACGGAGTATTTGAAAAAATGAGCAGTGAGTTCGGTTTTGTTATGTTCCTTCTAAGTTAAATCTAGTTTAGGCCCAATGCCAGGTGGACATTTATTGTGTAATGAGAATAAATTAGTAAAACTGAGTCCCTTAATTCTCTCCTATGTCACTAGCATAAAAATGAGCATAAAATCATACCTAATATTACAGTATAGGGTGACTGTGAGTATTAAATAAGATGGTACGTGTGTCTGGAGCACAGTCAACACTCAATCATAATGTCGTTGAGATTGTAACGGTATTAGTATTAATTACATTAACATCTAGTATCACCTATGATGTAATAAGCAGAACAGTGCCTGGGAGCATTCATTCTGGTGAATTATTGTTTCTCCAAGTTTTTGTTTTTTCCTGTTTCTCTTTCTCAACTCTGTCCCAGGATCCTGTGTTTAACGTCTCCATGCCTCAATTTTAAAATCTATAAACTGGGATATAATACTTGTATCAATTTCATAAAGTTGTTTTGAGAGATTGTTTGAATTACTTACTGACATATACTAATTAATCAATAAAGGGGAGTAATTTTGATTATTAATGTTTATTGCATACTTACTAGAGTCATTGTTTTAGAATCTTCAGGAATGAGATCTCTGTTACTACACTTCTTGAGTTTGAATCCCTTTTTTGCCTCTTGTTGGATGTGTGACCTTGTGCAAGGTGCTTAGTCTCTCTATACTTCATCCATAAAAGAAATATAATAATAGGACCTACTGCAAAGAATTGTCAAGAAATTGAAATAAAAGAATGTGTAAAAAGCATTTAAAATAGAGTGTGGTGCATGGTGTTTAAAATGTCAATTATTACCATCTCATTTAATTATTAAGAAGTCCTTCAAGGAGAGTATTATCTTGTTTATTTTAGCAGGATAAATTGAGGTATGCTGAGGTTGACTAACTTGCTCAAGGACACACACTAAAGATTATTCCATCATTCACCAAAGCCCTTGCCCCCAAAATTGCACCTAGCATGTTTTTTTTTTTTCCCAGAGACTCTGCACTGACCAACTAATGATAGTAGAATCCACTGGACACCTAAACTCCCTTTGGGACCTTTGTACCGTTCCAGTTTGGTATTGACATGAGGTTAAGGACCATTTTTGGAATGGAATTCGAAGCAATAACCTAGCTTTATTGCCTGCCCTTTCCTCTCACACACCTTTTGATGTAATATCTCAGATAATTGGCTATTCTCTAAACAAAGCCTGCATCATTAACTTGTAACCTTTTGCTTACACTACTTCCTCTCCATGGATCTGCCTTTCTTTCTTCTCAACCATCTCTCCCTATTCTCTTTAAAGTTCATCTCATCGGGGACAGGACTTCACGGAGGAGAGGCCTCCTCAGACTTCCATGCAGCTTGTGCACTTGTGTGTTGTTGGCTCTGATTGCTTTGTATCTCATTGACCTGCTTGATTATCTGTCATTCTTCTGTGTGAAATGTGGATATCTGGAGGCAAGAGACTTATCTCAGTTATCTTTTTACTACTGACACCTAGCATGGCTCTGGACATTAGAGATAGTTCATCCATTCATTCATTCATTCAATATTTATTGAGTGTCTATTATGAGCCAGGCACATCTCAAGGCACTGAAGACACTGAAATAAACAAAAAGGACAAAATCCTTGCTCTCATAGACCTTAAATTCTAGTGAAAGAGTCCCTAATAGGACATCCAAGTCGAGCTGTCACTGAACGGATGGATATATGGGTCTGGAGTTGAGGAGTACAGTCTGAGCTAAAGATGTAAATGTCAGAGTTATATTTAAGATCATGAAACTCAGTGAGATCACTAAGGGAGTGAGTGTTGACAGAGAAGAGTAATTGTTTTTTTGTTTTTTTGTTTTTTTTTAAGTGAAGGAATATATAAAGACATTAGGCCAGAGAATTTTGGTGATTCTGCTGTAGGCAAGCCCAGGAGAGGACCAACTCAGAAATTATCCAGTTTTTAAGAATTACTCTTGATGATGGGTGTTCCCTCCTGGAAATTTTGTCTTGAAGCTTCCTGCTCATGGTGGCATTTTAATCAAGAAGAAAATAGCTGAGCTGCATGGCTATACTTAACACAGGCATGATTTTCACATATTCTTCATGTTTTAAAACATTTGTCCATGGGAAAGTGGTGTCTTTCTTTGAGTTGTTTTTTCCCTCAGTAGCTAGGGGAAGCTTGGATGAATTATGCCTCCCAAATAATGGTGCCTAAACTCATCTTAATGGGACTAAGATGCTGTAGTCATGGTAAACATCATAGACTCTCCCCTTGTGTCACCAAGTGGAGATTAAGTTGGATATGACCTCAGAGAATCAGGGAAGAAAGCTTCCCTGAAGCAATAAGTCATGAAAATGTATTGCCTATACGATCATCTAATCTATGACAAAGGAGGCAAGAATATATAGTGGGGTAAAGACATTCTCTTCAACAAATGGTGTTAGGAAAACTAGATGGATACATGCCAGAAAATGAAACTGGACCACCTTCTTGCACCATATACAAGAATAGACTAGGAATGGATTAAAGACTTAAATGTAAAACCCCAAATCATAAAACTTCTGGAAGGAAACATAGGCAGTAAACTCTCCGATATTGCTATTAGTAATTTTTTTCTGATATGTCTCCTCGGACAAGGGAAACCATCACCACCACAACAAAATAAACAAATGGGACTACATTAAACTAAAAAGTTTTGCACAGCAAAGGAAACCATCAACAAAACTAAAAGACAACCTACTGAATGAGAGAAGATATTTACCTACAATACATCTGATAAGGGGTTAATGTCCAAAATTTATAAAGAACTCATACAACTCAAGAACAACAACAACAAAACAATCCAATTAAAAATGAGCAGAAATACCTGAATAGGTAATTCTCCAAAGAGGATATAGAGATGGCCAATAGACATATGAAAAGATGCTCAAGGTCACTATTCATCAGAGAAATGCCAATTAAAACCACAATAAGCTATCACTTCACACCTGTCAGCTTGTCTATCAACAATAAATCAAAAAAACAACAAATGCTGGTGAGGATATAGAGAAAAGGGAACCGTCATACACTGTTGGTGGGATTGAAAATTGATACAGCCACTCTGGAAAACTGTTTGGAGTTTTCTCAAAAAATTTAAAATTGAACTAACTTTTGACCAACCCATTGCACTTCTAGGTGCTTATTTAAAACAAAACAAAATAAAACACCCGTTCGTAGAGATCGATCCACCCCTATCTTCACAGCAGTGCTATTCACAATAGCCAAGATATGGAAGCAACCTAAGTGCCCATCTGTAGACAGCTGGGAAAAAATAATAGTTCATATGTACAATGAAATATTACTCTGTCATAAAAATTGAGCTCTTACCATTTGCAATGACATGGATGGATCTATAGGGTATTATGCTGAGTGAAAAAAGTCAGACAGAGAAAGATAAATACTATATGATTTCACTTTCTGCTATTATGTGGACTCTAAGGAACAAAAGAAATGAACAAACTAAATGAAAACAGACTCACAGATACAGAGAACAAACTGGTGATTACCAGAGGGAAGGAGAGTTGAGGGCTTGGGTGAAAAAGGTGAAGAGATGAAGTACGAATTAGTTACAAAACAGTCATGGGGATTTAGAGTACAGCATAGGGTATACAGTCAATATTATTGTAATGGTTGTGTCTGGTGCCAGATGAGTGCTAGGTTAAATTGGGGAGATTACTTCATAGATTATATAAATGTCTAACTTCTTAAAATTGAAAATGAATGAATGAATGAATGAATGAATAAATAAATAAATAAATGGGAAATTTATTGCACAGGCTCTGCTTCATCTCCCATACTAGAGTAAAAGCTTTCGGCGGACGGGATCTATGTTTGGTTTATTCACGGTTGCATCCTGGGCATGTAGGATAATTCCTGCCATGTGATAGGTACTGATAATAATCTGTCAAATGACTAAATGACCTGGGCATGAATCCCAGCTCTGTCGCTTAATAGCTATATAATTGGGGTTAGTTGCTTAAAACCTCAAATTCTTATTCTCCTCAATTCTTAGATGATGATAATAACAGCGCTTGAACATTAACTCTAAAGAGTAAATGGAATAATGTATGTAAAGAATTTTTCATAGTGTATGGTATACGATAGAATCTATATGCATGCTTTCTGCTATTATTATGATGATTTTGCCTCCAACCCTTCTGACATCTCACCTAAAGCATTAATTAAATCTACACTGTCACTAAGATATATTAAATGTGATTTTTATTACGTCCAGGAACACTCACTGGCAAATTTGCCTACCTCCGAGCAGACTCGGAAAACACTACAATGTGCTGTGGAATTGTTTTTCTACCCAAAGTCTCCACTGAGAATGTTTTACTGAAAGTGAGTAAGGTTTTCTCTGTCAGTTCATCTCCAGAAATTTTTTTTTTCTTCTCCTTCTCCTTTTTTTTTTCTGGAAGCTTACAAGCAGAGATGGGCCAGCTCTTCTGTAATGAGCTTCTGCACATTGCAGTTGTTGTTCTATTTCCAATGATAAGAAAGCAATTTGAAAGTAAGGAGGCTAAATTTTAACCCTTCAATCTAAGCAGATAACATAACAATGCTGTGTATTTTGTAGACCTGGTGGCTGTAAAATTGAGTTTGCTTGAAATGTGAGGCTCATATCAGTGTCTAAAGGAAATCAGCAGAAGCCGGCATTGACTGGACTCATGTTTAGCTCAAATATTACTTTTTAGGTTTATGCAAATAGAAAATAGGTATTTATGACTTCTATTAGAAACTACATGAGTGACCAATTATGAAATCATTAATAAAAGAGGAAAAAAACAGAGAAGGCTTTTGTTTCTCTAAACTTCTACGTAGCTCCTTATAAATAGTCATCACTCTACCCCTTTTGGCTAAAATCAATAGAAAATAGTGAAAAAATCAAGTAGGAAGAAAAATGTTTCATCATACAGATAACCTGAAAAAAAAATACATCTATCAGCAATAAAGGTTATGTCAGGAATGGTTTGTATTCTTCAGACATTTTAAGGCAACACATCTAAAATAAAATGATCACTTTTTCTTAACTTCCATGACCTTCTCTGTTCCTTATCTTGCTTAATGTTGTCAGTATCCTTTTGGCGGAATCGCATCCATTTCCTATCTTTCACTCGACACCATCAATTTTTCCCCATTGTTTCCAATTACACCTTCACCGTGTGTTTCAAGTCCATCCTCTCCCTTCTCTGACTATGCCCTTCTAAGGCACAGTTTAGGCATTTGTCCTCACCTGTAGGCAGGGAAGTCCAGTGGTAAGACTGCAAGCTATGGCATTACACCGTTTGAGGTAAAATTCCTCCTTTGACACCGAGTAATTGTGAGATCTGGGTTAGTGATTTAATGTCTTCGTTTAGTTCTCTCATTGAAGTGGAGGTTATATGATTTATTTGGGGATCATTTTTTCAGTATGAGTTTTGGTTGGTTTCTTGATTCATACCTCAGTACTCAACCAGCTGTTGCTGACAGTTTTGACACCGTATCCACGTCATGTCAAACATTGCATTTGATCCTTTGCCTGTCTTTTCCCTGACTTCAAGTTCACCATTGACTCATCTAAAGCTGGACTGGCATCCAGCTTTCCCAACTGCTGGCTGGTTTTAGTCACCTCAAAACCCAATCAAAACAAGGATTCGTTCCCCATTTTGACCAAAAGGAAATAAAAACAGAATATTGAAGAGATATCTGCACTCCCTTGTTCACTGCAGCATTATTCATAGTAGCTAAGATATGGAAACAACCTGTGTCCATCAACAGATGATGGATAAGGAAAAGATATACAATGGGATATTATTCAGCCAAAAGAGAGGAGCAAATTCAGCCATTTGTAGCAATGTAAGTGGGCCTTCGGGGACTTATGCTAAGTTAAATAAGCCAGATAGAGAAAGAGACATACTTTATGGTATCGCTTATATGAAGACTCTTAAAAATAATAATTAACAAATAAAAGTCAAATTCATACAGACAGAATAAAAAACTGATTGCCAAGGGCCAGGGGTGGAGGGAAATAGGGTGAAGTTGACCAAACTTTCAGCTGTAAGATTAATAAGGTTTGAGGATCTAACGTAAAACATGGTGACTATAGTCGACAACACTGTATTATATAATTGAAATTTTCTAAGAGTAGAACTTAAACGTTCTCATACACACAAAACAACAAATATGTGAAGTGATGGATATGTTAATTAACTAGATGGGGGAATCTTTTCACAATGTATACAAATATCATATCACCATGATGTACACTTTAAATATTTTACAATTTTGTATGTCAAATAACTCAATAAACCTGAAATAAAAATAAACAAGTAAAAGCCTTGGCTGACTTCCCATTGCTTTTCTTTACTGTTAAGTCCACACTCATGCTGGCAGCTGGGACCTTTAAACTCTGGTCCAGCTCACTCTCCCAGGCTGCTTCCCTTCCCTACTTCTCATTCCTTCTGCCTCATCTTTGAAAGAACTTAGAAAGCTCCTCCTCCTTTTTGTATCACCAGTGAAATGACGATTCTTCTCCCAAGGGCTCTGATGAAATATTACCTTTTTGAGAAATGCGCCGAGGTGAGACGCAATCTCATAATAATCATGATTGTCATAGTATGTATAGAAGAACAGCATCAGCAGCCAACCTTTATTGACTGCTACTAGCCAGTCACTATTGCAAACACTTCACGTGCTCATTTAATCATTTGAGCAAACATATAATATTTGCTACTATTATTTCCACCTTACACATGAGGAAATTGAAGCTCAGAAAGGGTAAGCAACTTACCTAATATTTCCATAGCTAATTATTCACAGAACCAGGATTTGAGTCAAGTAGACTAATCCTACTATTACCGCTTTGTAATTTCTTACACTAATACCTCTCTAGTATTGCCTCTCATAACATTTTATTTGTATTCATTGTACCTGAGTGATCTACATACATGTCTGTTTGTATCAGCACAGAGTCAGCCTTCAGATGTAGTAATCTATGTGTTCTCCTGTTTCTGGCACTTGTATTGTTCACATAGTTAATGCTCTATTAATGTGTGTTATGTAGATGTGAAATCTACTGAACCTGCCAACAGGAAACTACTGTCCTGGAACTCCTGTCTCTGGCTTTCCAAGACTCATTCTTGACTTAATGAAAATCCCTAGTAGATACGTGATGGCCTGGGAAAAGGAGCGCCCCCTTTCTTATTTGTTGCTAAATATCTATGAAACATTGGACGAGCTGCTTATCTCTCCGTTTTTTTTTACTTTGTTAAATGAAGACTCTAACCCCTGTGATCTGTCATTCTCCCAGGAGAATTATGAGGGTGAATTGAGATAATCAAGAGAAAGAATTTTAAAACCAGTAAAAGAACATACAAAGGGATGGGACAACTATTCTAATTCATAAAGCACATAGTTTACAGTAAATTAAGTGATACTACCTGTTGTTATTAAATCTGGGTTAAATGGCATTTCTAACTTCTCCCACATTCTGCTTTCATGAGTAGTGAGGTACCATGAAAAAAGGAAATCACATGCTAGCTTTCAAACATCCATTTGTCATAGCCAGAAATAAGCAATGCCATCTCACTAGCTCCTGCAATGTTAGATCTGTACTGAGACTTGAGACGCAGTCTGTACTTCTCATTTGTACGTGGTTGGACTGAGGTTGGAGAGGGGAAACAACTCGGCCAGGAGGCCACCACAATCTCTGGACAATACAAGCTATGCAAGGGTGTTCCATGTTGAGTAGGTGAGTAGAAAGAGACTCTGTCTTCTTTATTTTTGTAAACCGACCAAAACAATGACCATAACTAGAGAACTGGTTAAGTGCAAAGACTCTGGAGCTCAATTGCTGGATTCAACCTCTCTCCCTGCACCCACACCTTCTACTAATGAGGTGATTCGAGCAAGTTAACTAACCTCTCATCCCTCATGTGGCTATTTTGTAAAATGGAAATAATAAAGAATGTCCATCCAATAGCATTATTATTAAACTGTGCACAGCACTTAGAATTGTATCAGCCACACAGTAAGTGGTAGATGGTTGTTAAATAAATAACAATAACATGAGAGAATTCTGTCATAACATTTTTTGAGCTTATACAGATGATGACATTTAAGGGCCTTGATTTATACTTGCAGATTTAGTTTATAAGTCATTATGATTTATGCTTCTGTTTCTCCAAAATTTTTCCTGACTGTATGCTCAGATCAAAGTTTTTAGCTAAAGTCACTAAGGAGTTAACATGAGATTAATTAATTGTCAGAAGGTTAAACATTTTTTTTTTAATTTCCTGGAGGTTACTGTTGTATTTTTAATTGGTATCATGTTGGCAGTTCAACTCACTTTTTGGAAAACAAATCTGCCAACAGCCAGATGTTGATGGTTTCTCAGCCAAGAGAGGCATCTGAAACTTTCCATGATCAATATGCTACCAAGAAAAACACAACACTAAAATGGTATGCCATATTTGATACCAAAAATCCAAAGTAAAGTTAGGAAATTATGTTTTGCAATTCCACAAGGCAATATGCTGATGGTGCCTTATGGGTTATGAGTAGTCTAGGCTCACGATAACCTTGTTGCATTTGCTCTCCCATCTGCTCAAATCAACAACAAAAAATCCTGAAAGGAGGCTTTAATTTGGTGAATCAATTGTTTTGGTTGAATGAGGGCACTAAGATTTTACTGAGTAGATGTTATTATGAAGCAAAGTTAAATAAAACATGTATATAAATATAAACACACATATAATTGTTTATTATTTTAGTTTTTTGCATTTGTTCCTTACCATTATTATGCAGTAAGTAATCTCTTTCACCATAATGTCCTTTGGATAAATATAGAAAATAGTTACTTTAGAAAAAAAATTGGGGAATGGAGAGATACAGTAAATTACTCCGTTATTCAATGAAGAGATATAGCCACAGACTTGACAGCACTTATTTTTTTTTAAAGAAAAACATTGGTGTTCACACCTAGTAGAATAGCTAGGGATTTCTTGATACTAAGCCATTCATAAACCAACTAGTTAAATTTCTTAACCCTATAATTCTCTACTCAATATCAATATACATGTTTGGGCAAGTTGTCAGCCTTCAAGGTGTCATAGAATTGGGAATAAATCTTATAAGAAGAAGAGCGAGCAGTGTGACTGACTGAGAATTGTTGGTCTTGTAGATCCCCAACTCCGGGCTCCCAAGACATACAGAATATGGAAAACATCTCTATCTGGCCTCTTGAGTCCCTCTCTGTCCTTCTGCATGCTGCTCTGGGTCTGGGAGGCTGGCCTTTATGGGTGTCCTCTGCACTCCTTGCCCTCTGGCTTCCTCTTGGGTTTGGTCAATGGGAAGCCCCAATAAAAGATCAGAGAGGAGGAAAAGAAAGAAGTTGTAGTTTTATTCTTTGGGCTCCCTCCTTGGTGGCGCTGGGTTGGTAGTGGCTGCATTCCTCTTCCAAGGGCCAGAGTTGCTATTGTGAAGCCCTCTCTGATAGCTGGAGCTATAGCTATAACTGGCAACTGTCTGGTAACTGGCAGCCTAGAAATAAATCCCTTTCACTCTTGCTAGCCTTGTTTGCTTCAGCAACCTTGTTGGGTCCAGAAACCTTGTCCACACCTTTGCAAATAATCCCTTTATTAAACCCCTCTGAATTGCCTCACTTAAGTGGGCCTTGTGTTTTCTGCTTGGACGCTGACTGATACCAAATCATAAAATTCTAGTGCTAAAAAGTCTTGGACTTGGAGTTAAACTCTGTGATTTCGAGCAAATTATTTCCCTTCTCTAGACCTCAGTTTCCTCTTAAAAATAGGGTATATTACTTATAATAGGCTATTATTATTGTTGTTGTTATGATACATTATAATACTTATAACATTTAGCATATGACGACCTTTTGCTTAGATAGTATCTAGTCCAAAGGACCCTTCTATGTGCCAACTCCATGAAATTAGCCTTTGCTCTTTTTAAATTTTTCCAGTAAGGATTCTTCTGTTGATATGACAGTCCCATATTTTGTAGTCATTCAACAAGAGTATCTGTATCATAGGACAAAGGGGACTTGGGGTGTAGGTTTTATTCCGACTTCTGGTTGTGTGATTCAGCACAAACCATTACATTTTCAGGCTACAGTTGTTTGAAATGTAAAACAGGAGTGTAAGCTCCACCTTCCTGGAGTAAGAGGGCAGACCTAGTGCTTTCTCAAGTTTCCAATTTGAAGATTTGTGATTTGCATCATAAAATATATGCCTTATGCGATATATGCAATATACACCTAAAGGTGTATATTGAGTAGACAACTGCAAGATTAAGGAGTTTAACTAGCTCTTTCATGAACGGCTTTAGTATCAAGAAATCCCTGGCTACTCTACTCTATGCGAGCACCAATACTTTTTCTTTAAAAAAACAAATGTCGATTTGTATCAAGTAATTCGTTTTATCTTTCTATGCCCCAGCTCGGCCTGAGGATGTGAAAGAGACAGCAGGCCCTGGAGTCAGAACCCCAGCTCTGCCAATTGGGAAAGTTGTTTTACTTCTCTGTGCCTCAATTTTCTCAGCCATTATCTGGGGAGGAAACAATACACCTGCCTCAGAAGGTGAGTGGGAGTACTGATTGAGTGAATACTTGTCATATATTCCTACCTGTGATGTTTCATGTGCTAAGTCCTTTATGTGAATTATCTTGTTTAGCGCTCACAACAACCCAGTTTTTTGATGATCACCAGGGTCTTTCTTTCGATACTGTGAATAAACTATGTGACTTTCCTCCTTAGGAACGTTGCACTTATTGCTTCCTCTTCCTTGAAACTCTCCCTTCCGACCCTCACATTACTGGCTTCTTCTTGTTTTACGGTCTCAATGCCACCCTGTCAACAAGGCAAAGTAGCTCCTCTGCCTGCATTCAGTTTCTATCATATTACCATAGTGTTACTTCCTTTATAACAGTCATCAATTCCTAAGACTATCTTTATTTTCATGTTTGTCATCTTTCTTTTCATAAAAGCTCCATGAAGGAAGTGAAGTGATATGTCCTACTCTCTGTTCCAAAGCCAGTGCCTAGAATCGGGCTTGCCACACACGGTCTCTCAAAAAAGTATTGTGCAATGAATGACAAAATAAGGAAACTAAGGGGCCAGAGAATTCATCTGGATAACCCCAAGCATTTTGTTTAGCAAGGGGCACAATAGCAAGAATTCAGATGCATGCCAGATGACAATGAAGCCCACGCTCCCTCCATTCTACTCTTTTGGCAGTTTTCGGAAATGATAATGAGGGTCTGAGCAAGAGCCCTACAACAAGAGATGAAAAGAAGTTAATTTAAAAGCTATTTCAGAGAAAATTGACCAGAGCTTAGTGCCCAATAAGATGGTGGGTGGGAGAGCATAAAACGAAGGGAAGATGGTTCTGACTTCAGCATCTGCACAGTTAGTGGTACCAATGAATGAGGTAAGAAACGCGGGGAGTGGGGCTGAGCGGTGGAGATCAGGACACTCCATCTGGCTGGTGCGCTCATCTGCATCCTGGCACGGGTGTTCTAAGAGTAGTGGGAAATTGGCTACACGGGATGGGGCCCGAGTTTTGCACAAACTAATCCTTAACTTATGGCCCAGGTATTGCCAGCATTAGTCACTACCTCTTTTCTCATTCTTGTTGGGGAGTTACTAATGTCGGGAGAAAGACATTAATTCTCACTAGATGACATCCATCACCCCTGCTCAGCCACCAGCCAGGCTGCTCCATTGGAGGCCATTGCACAGATCTGTCATCTCCTTTCAAAATTGTGTTTGTTGTTCCCCAGAACTTTCCAAGGCAGTCGGACTCTGATATTTGTCTGACAGCCTTCTCAAACATCAGAGTCAAATGTGTGGTTTAAAATAAGGAGTTTGGGCTTATAATTTTTGCTGTTGGTTAAAGATGAGCAATACATTTGATTTTCAAAAATTTAAGAATGTCATTGGTTTTTCATGCAGAAAATCTTTGTAATGTGCTACTTCCTTTAATGCTTTCATTTGAGGTACGAACAGCAGAACTAATGTTTAAGCCTGCATTTAACCGATGACTATAAAATGCATATAATTTCCAAATATTGAGAATATTAAGTCTATGTAACAAAAAGCTCAGGAGGTGAAATGTATGATGTCTTTAAATATTTGAGAAGCTGACTCAAAAAACAGTTTTCCAATATACATTGGGAAGCTTGCATTCACATAATTTAATTCTTTCATATAAAAATTCCAAACTTGAGGGAGAATAATCTAAAAGACATACATAGGTATATGTATATAGATATTTGTACTTGGATATATGCACAGATATGTTTATCTCAGTGCTATTTATGTTATGAGGTAAAAGGTAAAAAGGGGGAAAAATCTAGATATCCAAAAGCCACAGGATCTTGTCAAAAAATAATATATGGTAAATATGCAATGTAATATTATGCTTACCATTAAAAATGACTTTTACAGAGTTTTAATAACAAAGTTAATATTGATGAAAGTGTGCAATGTAAAAAAAAGATAAAAATTTGGTATAGATGAGATTTCATTAATGCACATGCAGCCATGAAAAACGATATTACTGCTTATTTATGGTTACTTCAAGGTTAGGGGGTATAGTAGGATTATGAATGTTTTGTGTGGTATGAGTGTGTGTGTGTGTGTGTGTGTGTGAGTGATTTCCTATCCATTTTTACACTTTCCAAATTTCCTTCCATGGACGTAACTTTCACAAACAAACCATTCACCTTCCCAACACCCAAGGAGGAGGAGGAGGAGGAGGAGAAAGGCTGTCCTGTGGAAGAAGGGGCAGACATTGCACATGACTCTCAAGTGGGACCGATGTGGTTGGAAGTTCAAAGGAAAGCTGATTTGGGGTCACTGGAAGGAAGAAGCCTCCTTAAAGCAGGCTGTTACCAAATGGATGGCTTCCTGAAGAAGCCGTGCTGTCCCCTGGTGATGACAGGATCTGTCTGGGAACTAAGCAGGAGGTGAGGCTCCATGTCCTCCTATGCTCCCTTCCGACTCACAGCTTCTCTAATTTTGGGAATATAAGTGCTCCTTAACTCAGCAGGAGTGTAGGCTTTTCTGGAGAAACTATATTTTTTCTTTTGTTATTTGCATAACATTGATAAATCTCACATTTCTGCCAAGAAAAGTGAAAAACCCTTCCTTATCTGCTTTCCTAGAAAAAATTTTTTAGAATGAGTATCAGCCCTTTATTCCCTTGAAGCTGCATGGGATCTGGTGGAGGATATTTCCTCAGCCACGTTGCAGGTCATTGAATTAGCCCAGTCGAGTCTCACCTCACCACAGGGTGAGGTCCAGCATGGAGACATGTGGTGTCCCTGCTTTTCTTCCTGGTGGCCTAGGGTCCTCTGCCACTGTGGTATGTGTCTCTAACCACCTGCATTTTGCCTCATATTCTCATATCATCTTTTCAGTTCTGTGTCCAACTGCTTAGGGCCCAGATCATAGATGGAGGAGAATCTAGTGAAAACACCATTGTAAAGTAACATAGCAATGGAACAAATGTGATCTCCTTTCCAAATAATTTACTTCCACTCGCTGGGGTTTTCTTGTGATGGGTCACTAAAGGGGAAACTGGTGGTTACTGGGAGCAGAAGCTTTATACCTGGAGACCTTTTGGAGTCCACAAATCATAGCCCACATCTAGCGTGTGTTCAATATCAGCTGGTTCTGTGAAATCCCATTTTACAAAAATATCAGATTTTAGTGTTATTTTGTTCATCTTTTCAAATCTTCCCTTTTTTGTCTTTCAAGAAATGTCCTTACTTCTTCCTGACACTCGGGTTAAACATTGCCATGCATCCTCTATGAACATTTATTTGTGGGCTTTACCAAATATTGGTGCAGGAAGAGCACTAAGAAGGCATGATAATTTTGTTCTTCCCTGTGTGAATATAGAGATCCATTTGAAAGTTACATTTTACTGGTCTGCTTTGTACAAACGACTATATTGCTGGTAAATATCTGGAAAATTGGCAATTTTGTTTCCAACTCGAAAGGATAAAAGCAATGGTTATAACAACCAGCATTCACTAATCTATTGTAAATTAGCAATAAAAATATCTACAGCTTCATTATCATATAGGACTAGGGTTTTGGCATTGTTCTTGATCATGGCCTTCTAGGTTGCCAATGACATGTATGTTTTGTTTGTGCATGTGTGTGCAACAAAGGAAAAAAAATCAAAGCAATATTCCTCAACCATAATTTTCATTATTTTGTATATAGGATTATTACTAATAAAAGTAATCTTATCCCCTCTCTCCACGGAATGTTCTAGTAAGTCAGGGCTTTTTAAACACTGTTTTATTTACTACTCTCCCTCCCAATGCAGGAACAGGAACTGACATATTATAAATATGTGTTGAATGAATAAGTGAATTAATTAAATCTTATGATGATGATATATTACCTTTGGTCAGTGCCACTGAAATAAATTACTATTCTATTCTGGGACTTTTGACTGGGTGTATTGGGTTCTTTGAGGTACGTTCTATATTTTCTCCATTTCTTTTGTGGACACTCGTGAAATTTTAGGGCATTCACATTTTCGAATCATTATATGAGTCCCTCGGTTCCTACAAAACGGTGTGGCCAAATATAAAGAGAGTAGATAAAGACCTGAGTTAGAGCCCTCACCTAAAATGTCTCACCTAGCTTCTTAGTATTTTGCTTCTTCACTGGCAAAGAATACCACCTCGTCTGTCTGATTCTAACACTTGCTTGAAAAAAAATCATGTCTTAAAAAATATTTGTGAACACAGAGTATTTGTCAAGTGTCATTGTAAATTATCTATAGCATCTTAAAAAAGAAAAAAAAGGGTTTCCCTTTAGAGATCCTCTTTTTTTCTACTCCTTAAGAATGGCACACAATTGGAGAGAAAGAGAAAATGGAGAGTAAGATGATTAGTCTTATGTGTCAACTTGGCTAGGCTAGAGCACCCACTTATGCAATCAAACACTAATTTCAGTTACTGTCAAGATATTTTGCACACGGGATTGAAATCTACAATCAGTTGGCTTTCAGTAAAGAAGATTCCCCTGGATAACGTGGGTGGACCGCATTCAATCAACCGAAAAGACTGAGGCAGTAACTGAGGTTTCCTGGAGAACGAGAAATTCTGTCTCAAGACTGCAACATCACATCCTGCCTCAGTTTCCAGCCTGTCAGCCTGCCAACCTCCACAGTCGCGTGAACCGATTCCTTAAAATAAATATTTTTATATCTGTTTGTGTTTGTATATAAAGGATGTATATGTATATGAATATGAATATGTATGTATATGTTTGTACATGTGCATATGTATATGTATGTGCATGTTTCTGTGTATAAGCATGTATACATATACAAATGTATATGCATATATTGGTTCTGTTTTTCTAGAGAACCCTGATTGATACAGGTAGAAATTAAGCAAAAAAGAAAGTCACATTTGTGTAAATGTTTTCTACTTTACAGTAGTTTTTTGAACTTGATGATATTTCTGAAGTTTGGAAGTATCTAAATTACCATACCAAATGCATGTATGCGAGTCAAGAAGTTTACAAGGTAATAATATACTTTAAAATGATACAGCCGTTCCGCTAATAAGTTAGGCAACGGGAATCCAAGAGTTATCTGACTTTAGTCCTTACCCCTCAGATCAAACAAAATCTTCAAACGTTTTGAAGCCTAGACTCCTGTCACGAATGCGGTGCTGCCTGTCTACCTGCCAAACAGGATGCACCTGCCTCATCAACACACAAAAGTTCTCCTGCACATTTAGGTAAACAGGAGTATATCAACAGAGTTGGTTTTGTAGGATATAATGTATTGATTCTTTTTAGAAGCAGAGAACTGCAATGCATGCAGACCTAAACAAACAGAACAAGTAAACAGTTTGGGGGGGAAGAAAAGGGAACTTGCTTTGAACAGCAGGAGACGACGTTTTGGCGGCTGAGCAGGGCAAGAGCTTCCTGAGCCGCTCTTTGATGCTGCGCTTGGTGCTGTTCTGGGCGTAGAGGAAACCTAGAAGATACGCGATGTGTTCTGTCACGGCCGTCTTCGAAGAGAAACTGGGGCAGGCGGCGCGGTTTATCAGAGGACGCCCGGCAGACAGGATCTGGACTCGGCCATCCGCTCAGGCAATCACAGGCAGTAGGTTAGGGACCCCAGAAGGGAGAAAAAAAACATCCTTTTCTCCCCCTCTGTTTTTCTCAGTTTTTTCAGGGTTTCTTTTGAAAACTTTTCCTTATGTTGCGTTAAAGATAATGACTAGCAAGTGAAAACAGAATCATGCAAGTATATCTTTTGAGTAGCAAAAGTAAAATGTGGTAGATGTTTTTGTTCTTAGGGAATAAAACAAATACCACCGAAGGAGTTAACTGGATTGAAATTTCAATATTCAAACCAGCATGAAGGGCCCACATGATAATTTTCTGTTCTCATCACTCCCCATCTTTGATTACTGAGGAGATAGAGGCTCTGCATAAATCATTCACACCACAATCACCTGTTAGTACCTTTGCCTTCCCTGAAAGTGACAAAATAGATGTCCTTGATATGCAGCTCCATTAGCATAAGCTGACATGCCCAGAGACGAGACAGTCCTTCACATTTTTCAGGTGTCGACATTAATGAACAGAATTATTCAAGCAGAGTAATACCCAAAGCAGCAGCGTGTGTTTGCAAAATGTTAACCCAGGAACAGACGGAGCAGTATCTGTGACTTCAGATTGGTGGGGAGGACTCAGAGAAACCACTAGTGACCCACTGGGCAAACACGCAAACATTTGAAACAACTGTTGGTGTCAGGAGCCACAACTGTCCTAGTCAGCAAGAGCTTACTCACTCTGAGTGCCTAGAGCCTGAATTTGTATGTGTAATAAATATATTGCTTCCTTCAAATCAGTTTAGAAGGTTTGGGGAGCTCTAGTAGTGCAATCAGTTAGCGTGCGGTGCTTATACAGTTTAGAAGGTTTTGAATATAAAGCAACAACTAAAGGACCAATTTAAATTGGGGTTAGACCGTCTTTATGATATGGGCTGGTGATTGTATCGCTTGCTCCTTTTGTACTTTACAATTCTCATCTCGAAATTATAAAAAGTCCTGACCACAAGTTTGCTGATCTATTTCTCTTTGGGGCTGCTTCACCCCACATTAGTATCCGTTGGCTAAACACACGCATAGATCTCTGGTGTGTGTGTGTGTGTGTGTGTGTGCACGCGCGCACACGCGTGTGTGTCAGGAGGTGATAGTATACTAGTAGATACATAAATGAAAACAGATCATTTTCCTGCTTAAAATCCCTTTAACACCTTCACGTTATCCTTTGAAAAAATTCATACTTCCTACCGTGGATCCCAGTCCATGCATGATCTGGCTTTGCCTCATTCTGAAAGCATTTTCTACTGCCTTCCCTATTACTCCTAATGGACCATCAGTCATCGGCCATGGCCATGCTACCTTCCTTGCCTTTGTTGGAACTCACAAAATAGTCCCCATCCCCGCTCTTCACACTTACTTGGTGTGAATGTCTTGTTCACTTGATATCCTAAGTGCTTGTTTAGCATCTGGCACATGCGAGGAGATAAGCATATCTCTGACGAATGAGTGAATAAATTCACTTTCGATACCAGAAGAAGACCTGATTTTATTTCCTAGATTAGTATCAAAGTAAGCTTTCAAACTTGTAAAATAAAATAAATTCGATTTCTAGAAAACATCCATCAAAGTGTTATCTCCTTTGTTAACATCTCAGGACATCAGAGTGTTGCTTTAGCTCCTAAAGCAGGGTATCTGCTTCTTCTTTTCAAGTCACTGCAAACCTCGATGTCATTTGTAAAGAGCATAAAGAATTGAGGACTTTTGAAACTTTACAAGATGAATTCCATGGGAGACATGACAGTAATATCAATAGGCACATAAGGGAACACCCTTAGGGTGTGACCTGAATGCCCAAAACCACAAATGTCAGCCCCCATCTGCAGGGGCCAATAAGCATGAGGATCCCACCTTGTAAGGTCCACATAAGCTGAACTCCTCAGACAGATGATGCTCAAGCCTGACATGATAGCACCATGGATGGTGCACTGAGAGCCAAAGACTCTGACCTTCTGACTCGTGGTGGCCACTGGCATGGGACTGATGCACAGCTCTCAAAGTGCCTGGAAGTCACAGGAGAGAGTGTTGGAGATGAGAGAACTGGTATGAGTGACAGAGGGGTGGATCTGTGTGAGGATTAATTGTAGGTCATTGTGATAGTTAATTTTATGTGTCATTTGGACCAGGCTAATGGATGCCCGGATAGCTGGTAAAACATTATTTTGGGGTATGTCTGTGAGGGTGTTTCTAGAAGAGATTGGCAATCGAATTGGTAGACTGAATAAAGAATATCACCTTCACCAGCACTGGTAACCACTATCTAATAAGCTGAGGGTTTGAACAAAACAGAAATGCAGAGGAAGGGAGAATTTGTTCTCTGCTCGAGTTGAGACAACCATCTCTGCCTGCCCTAGACATTGGCTCTCCTGGTTCTCAGCCCTTCAGGTTTGGACTAGAAATATACCATTAGCTTTCCTGAGCCTCCAGCTTGCAGATGGCATATTGTGGGGCATCTCAGCTCTGTAATTGTGTGAGCCAGTCTCTCATAAGAAATCTCTTTCCATATATCTGTATATATCTTATTGGTTCTGTTTCTCCGGAGAACTCTGACTAATACTGTCATTGGCCAGGGTCTGGGTGATGTATACTCAGTGTCAGACTCCATAATATTGAGCAGACAGAAGCTGCTGTAGGTCTGAAAATTAAATGGAGGTAGAAGTCATTTACTGCTGAGAGGAAAAAAAAAATAATAAGAAATGAAAAAATAAGAAAAGAAAGAAAGAAACTGTACTAATCACCTCTGGTATTCACTAGAGAGTTCAGAAAGACTATATTTTTGGAGTAAGGGTTATTTCCTAGAGTAAGGGCCACACCTTATAACTCAATATAAGACTAAAATTGACCTATCTTAACAAATAATAGAACTAAAGTTGGCAAGAGCAAAAGGAATTCCTAGCAACTATGGAATGCCTTCTAGAAGAATAGATAACACACATTAAGATAACATAATCCAAACTCCTTATAATGTGTTATAACAATGTTCATCATGCTATCAAAATTAGCAGACATGTGAAGGAACTTTTTCATTAAGAAAAAGCAGTCAGTAGAAACAGAGCCTAGAATGACGCAGATGTTAGAATTAGCAGAAAATCACTTTAAAGAAATCATGGTCATAATAAGTAAACAGTTGAAAAATTTTAGCAGTGAAATTTAAACTACAGAAAGTAAACACATGTAAATTCTAGAAATGAAAAGTAAAATATCTAAAATGAAAATAAAAACCTTCTTTAGATGTGCTTAGTGGTAGATGGGGGCTATTGAAGAGTTATAAGCTAGAATAGAGATGTAAAGAAACAGATCATCTCATCTGTATAATAGAGAGGAAAAAAGATTAAAAATAAACAGATACTTAATGATTTTTGAGACAATATCAAGTAGTCTAACATGAATATAACTAGAGAAGCAGATGAGATGAAGAAAAAATTTTGAAAAAAATTGCCGAAATATTCCAAATTTGTTTATAAACATCAATGTACAGATCGTATGAGAAACTTGTTGAAACACAATCAATATTGATACAAGATGAATCAAATATAGTAAAACTGCTAGAAAAAATTGAGAAAAATCTTAACAGAATAAAATGACATATTATTACTTATAGAGGTACGATAATATGAAAGTGGTTTCTCATCAGAAACAATAGAAACCAAAAAAGAATGGAATAAGTGCTGGAGGAAATATACGGACTTTTTCAATACAGAATTCTAGATTCAGTGAAAATAGTTTTTTTGAGAATGAAGGTGAAATAAAGATATTTTCAGATAAACTAAAGCTGAAATTATGCCTACTAGATCTTCATTACGAGAAATACAAAAGGAATTTTTTCAAGCTGAAAGGTAATAACATGACATAGAAACTTAGATTTACAAGTAGAAATAAAAAACATTGGAAATTAATAATATGTGAATAAATATAAAATATTATCTTCATTTCCTCTCATTTCCTTTGTTTAAAACAAGCAACAAAAGTATGTGGAGTTTGTTACATTTGTAGATATAAGGCTTCAGATATTAATAGCTTAAAGAATGGGGAAGGTAAATGGAATTTTACTGTTGTATGTTTCACACAAAATCGTACAATATTAACTCTAACTAGTCTGAATAACCGGAGAAGACATATCACGATATTATCATCTCTAGATGCCAGGAGAGCAAGTAAAAGTAATAAAAGGTGCAATCAAAAATCCAACTGAGGAATTCAAATGGAAAACTCAAAATATTTAATTAACCCCAAAGAAGTCAGGGACAGAGAAACTGAGAAGCAAGGAGAATACATACTGAGACAGTAGACTTATATTTAACCATATCATGAAATCAGAAACCAAGGCTTTCTTATTCACTACTGTATCCCCATTGCCTTGCACAGTGCCTGATATATAAAAAGTCTTCAGTTGATATTTCTACTGAAAGCATGAAATCAGTCTACATGATGGTCTCAAAATGTACAGATTAGCTGCATGTCTGGAACTGGCAGACACTTTTAGAATCTGCATGGTACACTGCCTGACAGTGTGTGAAGCAGTCCCCTGCCCGCATGCTAAGAGGACAGCTGTGTGTGAAGGCATTCTGCTCGGGACGATACCATCTACACTCCCCAGCCAAAAACACTGAAAGAAAATTGATGGTGAAGGTGGTCAACCAGCAAAGTGCCTTAGTATGGAGGGCATTTTACCCCCACAGAGACTAAGCACTCTTTGATAGATTAATTATTTTATATCACTTTAGTATTTATTTATTCATTTATTCAAAAAGCAGTTATTCTCATGCATATATTATAAACCTTATAAATACCGTTTGTTGTAGAACTGTGGATACACAGAGGTCATATAAAAATAAGTCTCTGCTCTCTAGAGTCTAACCATCTTCATGCTTGTAACATCTATTCAGTTGCATGACTGATTTGTCAGTTTCATTTATTAAACCCGAATTCACTGAGGGGAGGATTCTGTTCATTCATTAATTCATTTAGTCAAGAAAACATTTACTGAGTGTCTATAATGTGCTGGGAACCAGACAAAATTTCCTGCTTTAATCAATCTTATATTATAGTCGGGGAAGAAAAATAATCATAAAAAAAGAAATCACAAAACATAAAATTTGTCAGGTAGAAAGAAGGGATGATGCCTAGAGACTTCTGCTGGCGGACAGGTTGAGAGGTGGGGTGAATACTTGTAATTTTAGATATGGTGGCCAGAGAAGGTGTCAGTGGAGTCAAATTTGAGCAAAACTATCTAATGAGATGAGAAAGTTTCTTACCTTGTTTTGATTATTAGCAACTAGTACAGTATTACACATATTGGCACATGTGTGGAGTAATCTAAGCCATTTCTTAAGTTTTTCAATTAATATTTATTGGAATTAAAATGGATAGAGTAATACCTTAAATTAATTGGCTACATAAACCATGGAGTTTAATGAACTATTCACAAATTTATTGCCTTAGAAATCAAAATTAAATCTTCACATAAAAGTTAAACCAATCTACTAGTATACTAGCTCTTCAAAAATCATGAAATAAAGCAATACAAAAAAAAAAAAAGAATAAACGGTCAATGTGTAAATAAGTAGGCCACTTTAAATTGTGATATAACTGAGTGAAAATGCATTCATTTTTACTCGTGGGAAAGGTGGACATTACAAAGCCTGACATTACTGAACATAGAGCTTCATGTCTCTGACTCTCCACATCCAAATAGTAGCATATGTGAATGGTCATTTTTCCCTTACTGCTTTTCCTCTTTTGCAAAAAATACCATTACATATCAATGTCAGGTTTTAGTGGTGAGTGATGAGCCATGAATTATGAATTCAAGAAGTAATGATGATGGTAATAGAAGTGGTTATTTCACCATGATGAGAATTATGCTTATTTTCTTTGTTTTTGTAGTGTAGCTAGTAGCAAAAACGGAAGATTTTCTGTGGCTTTGCATGGAAATAAAGACTCCTGCTCCATAATTCACAGCCTTGTTGGGTTTCCATCTTGTGCTTTTGAATTATGGACAATGTTTTTCTTCCTAGATACTGCGCTTGTTGATGTCTGGTGGAGGAAAATGGCTAATTTCCACAGATTTGGTATCTTCCCATGAATTAATAACTATGACAAAATAATCAGAAGATTCAATGGCATTGTCATCACGCCTGTGTCTCCTTTCAATCAGTGACAAGTAGTAACTTGATACTGAGGCTAGAAAGTACATTCTTCACTAGTTGCAAATGTGAGCTTATTTGCTGGCATATCTGTTTTTTATTTTTTTAATTTTATTTTTATTTATTTATTTTTTTTAGGCGAGGTAACCCTTGGTCGACCTCACAGATTGCAAGAACCTTGTCAGTTTATAATCCTTTATTATTTATTTTTTATGCCTACAGCACGTGGGCTTCCTAGGTGGTCTCCCATCCAAGTATTAACCAGGCCCGACCCTGCTTAGCTTCCAAGATCAGACGGGATCGGGCTTGTTCAGGATGGCATGGCCCTAACATATCTGTTTTTAAAATGGGCTTACAGCTTATAAATATGCAAATGCAAATAGTTCATTCTGGATTTTTACATTTATTCCTGGAAAAACAGGGCCCCAGAAAATGTGGAGTTTAAACTCTGGTGATAATTCTTGCTGAAAATTGCTGCCATACCATACCAATTGTTACTGGACCCTGTACTCAGCCCCAGATTGAAACTGTTCACCCTTAAGAAGGGTAGCAGCAGGGTTAGTGACTGAAAATGAGGAGGACAATATCTGCATTTAATTCTGTAACTTTATGAATTCTGGAGGCAGAACACTGACCTTCCTAACTGACCTGTTTTGTTTTGCCTGATTATAAAATTACCTCTTAAATCTATCAGTTCATTAAGAAGGACGGAGCCAGAAGGTGCTTGAATTTGCTAGAAATTATCTACAGAATCTAAATGCAAATAAGTTTAATTCTACACAGAGCTGTGACTTAAAGACACCTGTTTCTCAAAAAATGAATGCTAGTCTGTCAGCATCTGTCTCTCTCCTAGGTCTCTCTCTGCTTCTGTCTGCTGTATGTCTCGCTTTCTTCCTTAGTCTTTGTCGCTTCCTTATCTCTCTGTCTTCCTCCCCAGCTCCATCTTTGTGTTTCTCGGGCTTTATGTCTGTTTCTGCCTTTGCCCTTCTATATGTCTCTATTTGTACTTCTCCTTTATCTTTTCTGTTCTCTACCTCCGTCTCTCTGTCTCTCTCTCCATCCCTCCGTCTCTCTCCTCTCTCTCTCTCTCTCTCTCTTTCTCTGTCTCTCTGCCTCTGACTCAATCAAGGCAGAGTCCCATTTGATCTCTACTTTTGTCTTGATTGCATGTCTCATGAAATATTTAGAGAGAGCTTTAGTCAGCTGAGGACAGGATAATTATCGCACGTTATTGCTAGGCAAACGTTGTAAACGACTAGATAATCGGAAGCTGCAGTGCTTTCCAAATTAGTCCTGAGCGCTTGTGATCATCCACATCGCCGTCCTGCTCTCTGGGCGGGACTAGCTGGAGAACGCTGGGAGAAAACAATGACATGGCAAAGGCATCTGTTTCCTTTGGGCTCCTTTAAGAGTCATCGCCGAAGCCCAATTTTCCTTTGTTCCTCTGCAGAAATTGCCAAAAGTGCTGCTATGATGATATCTTTTGTGTGGCAGTTGGGGAATTATGTGGAGTTTTTTGTAAGTACAGTGACTAGACCTCCTGGTTTGCCTGGGTCAGTGCCAGTTTTTGACTGTTACCCTAACATCCTATGTGTTAGTGCCCTTTTTGTGTTCAAATATGTTCTGGTTTAGATGGCGAACTATGTGGTCCTACTATACTAATGACCAGAATGGTCTGTTCCCACAGAGTAGTGTGTAGGCATTTCCTGACGGCCACTTCATTACACTGTAAACAATGTAAATTATGCAACTTTATTTTAAAAGTATGTTTTAAAAGTAGTTATAATTAGTAGGAAAGATAAAATAGGAAGCTAAAATGTAAATATCTGCACACGACGCAATATTATTGTAATATTATTGTGCTATATTCAGCTTTAAAAAAAATGAAGGGCACTCCATCATATGTGACAATATGGATGAACCTTGAGAGCATTGGGCTGAGTGAAATAAGCCAGTCACGGAAAGATAAATACTACATGATCCTACTTACATGACGTATCTAAAATTATCAAATTCAGAGAAGCAGAGATTGGACTGGTGGTTGCGAGGGGCTGAGGGCAGGGGAGAGGGTGAGATGCCAAATGCAGACAGTTTTAGCTGTGCAAGATGAGTAAGGCCTAGAGATGTGCTGTACAGTTACTAGTTAACCGTTCCGCACTGTGCATGTTAAGTATTCTTACGCAAAGATGTAAGTCATTTGGGGCACCTTCATTCTAACATTTGTAGTGGAAACAACTGTGGCTTTCGTGTCAAAAAAACCTGGTTTGCGTCTCATCTCTGCCACGTTTTGTTTGTGAGACTTTGTAAAAGTGACTTAACCTCCCTGGGCCTCTTTGATCTCACCTGTATCGTGGGAATACTAATAATGCCAGCCTTGCTTTGTCCCGGGGTGGTTAGGAGATTTAGAAGAGGTTACATATACACAGCTTCTGGCTAGTAATGTTCTTCCTCAACCAGTGAGTGCTGGAGAAGTGTGTTTAAGCCTCAGCACCCAAAGCAAAAAAGAATGTTTTTAAAGTGACGGCAGTACCTTATAGGATATAGCAGCAATTAAAGCGTTTCCCACACCCAAATCTCTATCTTGAGTGTTTCCTCTTTAATACTAATTTTATTATAACTATGAATTAAACATAAATCTGCCCGTACTATTTCTTTTCTTCAAGTTAATACAAAAAAACATGTATACATATGTATATTAATATATGATTTTAAGTGTTTTAGTTCCAAGCCATGTTCCAAACTTCAAATTTTCGTTTTGTTTTAGTACCAATTTAGTTCCAAACTTCAAATTTTCCTTTGGGATAAGTTGATCATATATTTAAGATCGGAAAGCTAGTTACATTTGAGTGCAGTTGATTTTTCTGATAACAAGAAGTCACAAATATAATTTATGAGTTGAGTTTTAATAAGATTTGGGATTATCAAATTCATTTTCTTGTCAGAGTGTTTCTTTATTATGTAACGAATCTTTCTGCCCCTCCCCTTCCCCATCCATATTAATTTTCATACATCTTATGGTGCTCAGTTCATTTGATGATTGACCAGTTACCTGACTACTGCTCTTTAATAATATGCTTGAAAAAAATAACGTGTTTGTTGTGTTCATTCTATTCAGCTTCTTCCAGTATAAAATCTTATAGTCTCATAGTTCATTATAAAAACTTTGGATTTCATTTATAGTGAGACAGAAAATGAAGAATTTTTGAGAATCGGAGCAATATAATCTAGCTTATGCTTTATTCAAGAAATATTCATTATGCACTGGCAGAAACAAGCCTAGTCTCCTGCTCTCATGAAACTTATACTCTAATGTGGAAAGCAAATACAAAGAAGGGATTGAACAATAACACAAGGAAGTTTAAATTTCACTTGAACGTGATCTTGCCTTAAGCAAAGATGCAGATAAATAGTGCCTAAGATGTAGCTAACAACCAGAACTTTTTACGTATCAAGTACTTTGCAAGCATTATATCATTTTATCCCCACAAGAACCCCCTGTTGCAGATAATATTATATCAGACAAATGACAGGTGAGAAAATTAAGGGTTGAGAGATCCTTGCAGTGTATAAGTGTCAGTATCAACATATGAGCACATGTCCATCTGTCTAACTTCTGGGTTTGACATTCTGACTTGTAGACTAAACTATAATGGCTCTAATAAATAATTAGACCATTTCACTTATTTTGTGTGTCTAATTGTGTAACCTTCAGCTACAGGATAGTGTTTCATTTCGTGGCATTTTTCATTTTATACTCCCTCCCCCCACTAATTAGGCTTCTTAAATTATCCTATCTTGAATATGTACTGAAAATTTGATGACTTGCATTCCTTTGCTGGAAATGTTGCTTCGAATTCTATTTTCTGTAGGCCATTCATCAAATTCCTGGTGGTATTAAAAAATAATGCAGTTGAAGAAAAAATTGCACTAGGAGATCCAATGTCTTCATCTGAAAAATGGGGATAATAATATGTGACACTTACTAATCTCAGGGAAGTTAGGGAATCAATGAAGTAATTGTTTCTGCAACATCCTTCAAATGCTAGAAGAAATAACATATGATCCATTATAACTTCCAACGTGAAAACTACTTTGCTATCCTTTTGGATCATTGTATTAAATGATTTCACCTTTCAACAATATATTCTGTAAACTGATTTCATTAATTTAACCAATAAATATTTATTAAGTATATATAAGGCAGACCCTGTGCTACAATTGGGATAAAAGTCAAATAAGATATTCAATGAAGCTCAGGTACTTAAAATTTTGTGAATACCATTAGTTGGCCCTGGCTGCTCACTAGAATCATCAGGGTGGCTTTAAAATGCAGCCATGCTTTGTTACTCCAGACCAACTGAATCAAGGAACTCAAACGTGAAACCAAATCTGAAAAAAGTTGTTCTGTCTGGGCCAATCCTGTGCCAGATAGGTTTTCCAAAGAACTGTGGCTTTTGTTTTGAGATCGCAAACTGATATCTAGTTGTTTCTACATAAACACTGTACTGGATTGAATAGTGTCTCTCAAAAATTCCTGTTCACGATGAGCCTCAGCATGTGACTTTTGGAAATAAGGTCTTCGCAAATGTCATTAGTTAAGTTCGAATGAAATCATACTGGATTAGGGTGGGCCCTAAATCAAATGACTTGTGTCCTTGTAAGAGAGAGGACACATGTGTGCACGCAAACACACACACAGAGGGGAGAAGGCCACGTGAAGATAGAGGCAGAGAGGGGTGACACAGCTACCAGTGATTGCCAGCAACCACCAGAACCCATGGAGCAGATTCTCCCTCAGCGTTGCCAGAAGAAACTGGCCATGCAGTCACCCTAATTTCTGGATCTGGTCACCTCAATTGTGAGAGAATACATTTTCATTGTTTCGAGCCACCTAGTTCATGATAATTTATTACAGAAGCCCTAGGAATCTAACATAGACATCAATGAACACATTCTCAAGAACGTTGGATAAAGTCAAATTAAATGACGGACACATTTTATCCTCTGCTTTACATAGAACATTCTCTTCAAATACAGAGTCCCTCAAAATCTAAGACCTGGTGCTGTACCAGTAATACTTTCTTTAATAGTACTGGTAGTTTTTGTAAATTGGTACCGAGCATATCCATCCTAGGTAAATTAATCGCTACACACTATGGCTGAGTGGATTTCTACTGGTGTCAGTGGGCCATATTTTATACTCTATAGTTAGGGCTGAGTAAATCCCTGTTGAGTCTGAGCATTCACAAAGAACTAGCCTAGAAGTAAGGATCTTCCCATCTTTGTTTCAAATTATTTAATTAATTAATCAGATATTTACTAAACACCAATGACTTTCTGTATCACTGAGCTTAACAGCCAAATTCCCTACAATGGCACGTAGTGTATACAATCCTCATTCCATAACTCATCTGTCTCACATCTTATTTTACTCTTCGCATTCTGTCCTTGTCACCTACTGGTTTCTATGCCTGAAATGTCTTATCTAAATATCTTCAAGGTCACTCCCTCCCCTCCTTCAAATCCTTCCTCCAATGTTACCATTTCAGCGAGGCCTTCTCTGACCACCCTATTGAAAACTGGACCTTACCATAACCAATCCCTGTTCCTCTTTCCTGCTTTATTTTACCCCATAGCCTGGCTTATGTTATGAGCTGAACTGCACTCCCCACAGATTCGTATGTCGAAGCTCTAACCCCCAGTACCTCAGAATGTGACTGTGTTTGGACACGGGACCTTTAAAGAAGCAATTAGGCTAGAATGAGGCCCTTAGGGTAGGCTCTAATCTAATTTGACTGGAGTCCTTATAAGAAGAGGAAGAGATACTAGGGCATAGACAAAAGGCTCCATGAAAACACAATGAGAAGGTGGCCATCTGTAAGCCAAGGAGAGATGCCTCAGAAGACACCAATCCTGACGGCACCTTGATCTTGAACTTCTAGCCTCCAGAGCTGTGAGAAAATAAATTTCTGTTGTTTAAGCCACCTAGTCTTTTGTTATAATGCTCCTAGCAAACACATGCAGCTAACCATAAAATCTATTGTCCAATTTGGAACACCATTGAAGATGAAAAAGGGCAGAATTAATAATCAGACCTGGACAAGTGACATATACTGTGACTTCCTAGCTATACCAGGACCTTTGGTAGCCTGATCCAAAGTCTGTCACTGTTAATGTGCGATGTACTTTATTTAGTTATATGTTTATCACCTGCTTGTCTCTATTAGGCAGTAAATTTCTTGAGGGAAAGTATTTCTGTGTTTTTACTGCTCTATACCCAGTGCCTAAGTGTCTAGCACATAGCTTCTTCTCAATAAAAATATGTTGAATAAATAAATGTAAACTGTGGGGACCGGTTGATGTTCTTTGCTCTTTACATAAAGGTGTCAGTGTTCACTGATCTTTATATAAAAACAGCTATCTCAATGTGACTACTCATTATCTTGCACTTGCTATGTGCTCGGTAGGGTATAGGCACTTTACATATATTATTATTCATTCTTACAGTAGCTTTGCAAGCTGGGTGTGATCCCTGTTTTATATTTGCAGAACTTAATTTCTTAGAGATTTTAGGTCACTTTTCCTATATCCCTCAGCGAGTAGCTAAGAATTCAAACTCAGGTCGGCATCTTTTAATGCAGAAAAGATGTTTGCACATTCTCAGCAGTTAGAAAAGGACATAGATGCATATTTACAATTCATTAAGTTTATTGAAATGATTAATAGTTACTCGTCACAATATTGTACATGTTCAAGTACAAATGCTATCCACAAATTATATCAGTGTGAGTTGCAGAATAAGTCATTTTCAATTAAACTGTGTAGGTGGAAAGATTGCTAATGCTTTAATCCTGAATTCTCTATCAGCGCTACAGAAAAATTGAGGACCACAAATCAATGTCTCTAAATGAATATGAGTAGCTCTTCCTCCTAATTTGATTTTTAGTAACTAATGCTTTGGACTGACACACAATGTGAAATATTGTCCTTGGAAACAAGCAGCTGTTTCTGCTATTCAATATTTTTATTTATTAGAAACTGAGCCAGGAAAATCCAATGTTAAAATTTATCACAGGAGTTGAGGGACTATGTCCTGAAGAAGAAAATTAATTTCATGCCAATTTTGCAGACATTGTCTGATATCTTTTTAGAAGTTACTGGTATCTTGACCACATCAAAATGTTGCCTAAGAGAATTTGAGTTACATATAGTCATACTTTGCATGCAAATTTAAAATAGTACCAAATAAAATAATAAAGCCTCACACTATGTTCAAAATTGAAACTAATGCAATACCCAAATCTTAGTCTGGAATTTTATAACTTCAAAGCAGGCAGACTGACTAAATGGTGGGTGAGCTCTTTAGGATATTACTTTAAGGCAATACAATATACATACCTTAAAGAAACTCTGGTCTCCTTGTTAGTCTATGGAAATATCCAATTAAGATCATCGAGAATGAGTTCAAATAAAACACAATATCTTTATAATTCATAATAATCAGTCTTACCCAAAACACAGTGGAAATAAAATTTCAATCCTGAAAATCTTAGCATCACTCGATTCAATTCTACAAATGTCTGTTGATTTAGACTTATTAAATGCTCCTTGATGTTTTCTACTCTCAGAGATCTTAGGGTTTCATTGGAGAGAAGGTGAACTTTTGAGAGATGAAAGTGAAATAACTTAGGAAAAAAACAGTTTACTTCAAAGGCTAATTCTGTGCCTACCTCTGGTATGCAGAACTCCTTAACAGTATTGGATTGATCAGATTGTCTGGCTCTCTCAGATCTCCATGAACTGGAATGGAGGGCTGCTTAGGAAACCAAAAGCCATATTTTAGACATCTGCTATGACTGAACATTGTAAAAGGCACATTATAAATACAGGCACACCTTGGGGACAGTACAGGTTGAGTTCCAGACCATCGCAATACAGCGAGTCGTAATCTGTATGCAGGTGGTGGGTCTTGCCTTGAATTTGTTTAATAAAGCACAATGTCTGTCAAGTAAGACACTGAACTCAGGAATGTTTTAACTTGCCTAAGATCAGAAGTCTAAAAACTAATGGAACGTGTCTGTGAACCTGGTCCGTCTGAATACTAAAGCCACACATATCCTATTCACGTTCTATTCATCTCTGTTTCCCCAGCATTGTGCACATTGCCTAGCACTGACTATGCGATGCATGTTTGTTAAATTAATGAATCGATGTTGGTTGCATTCCAAAGCAGAAAGGGAGGCTCCTTTTTAATGAATAAACCATGACTTTTTCAAGCTTTCCAAAAACAGTATTACATTGGGTCAGTCTGAAATGCTGGACACTAACAAACTGATCTATTACTTGGAGACAAAGGCATTCAGAAAACTGAGGCTTGAATATTGGCAGAGCCAGCCCTCCTCTGGTGGCCTTCAACGTTAGGCTGCTGGTTAGTGGGAGTTAGGCTGCTGGTTAGTGGCAGGGAAAATTATGGTAGTAGTCAACCCAGCATCGTCTTTAATCGTATGAGAAAACAGTGCTGGTAAAATGCACTTGGATCGTAAAAAGAAACAGGTAAGAGATATGAGACTCAGATAAACCGTTCTTATTGTGAGAAAGCAATATGATACTGTCAAGCTAAAATTTCATGGGAAGCTTCTAAAATGGCTTTCTGGGTAAGGAAAATTATGGATCCTATCTTATACTCTGGATGAATAAAGCCATTACCTTCAACATGACCTCAGGATTCTGTGCATAGAATCAAACAGGACAATTTGTCTAATGAATGTATTTATAGTCAAGATAGATATGAAGTTCGTGTAGGCTTTTTGCGGGGTGGGCATTGAACTAAATGAGTCTGAGCTTCATGTTAATAATAAGTAACAAATGCTGGGTTTTCTGAGCACCTTACAAAGCACTATATCTGATTTGATTATCAAAACAGTCCTATGAGGTGAGCATGTGGGATATTATAGTCTATAATTTATAAATGAGAAAATTTATGAAGCTTAGAAAATGTACAGCTCAACTGCTGTCTAGCTGAGACTGACTTTATTTCAGGTCTCTTCCTTTATGTTCTTGCTGCTTAAAATGTCGTTCTCAGACCGGCAACCTCATCTTGGAGCTTGTTAGAGATGTAGAAGCTTTGGACTCACCCTGAGCTACTGAATCAGAATTTGCATTTCGATAAGATCCTCCGGTGATTTGTATGCACCTTAAATTGTGAAAAGCATCTTATAGATCATGCTGCATTAGTCATCTGGAATGTCTCTGCTTTGGGAATCTCATCTCAATTCCTTATGAATGAGGGTAAGTGGAGGGCGCTATTAGAAGAATAAGCCGCCAATTTATGAATCTTCTCAAAATATAACCAGATTTAAATGTTAATGGCACCAATGACTCTGAATTCTGGTTTTGCCCTTTGTTGTGTGGCTTTGGGAACACTTCTTAACTATTTCAGCTTCTGCTCCTCATCTGGAAATGAGCATAATAAGGATATCAACCTCGCGAGGTTGCTGTGAGAGTCAGGTGAAATGCCTCAGATCTGGCACGTGGTGGGAACACACAGTGTCACTATTTTAAGAATAATACTCAACAGAGATCACTCTCACTGTCTTTTTTACCAAGAAAGAAAAATAAAAACTTTTAAAGAGGTTCTGTTGGCTCTTCATTAAGTCAACCCTTTGAACACTGTCACAGAGACTCACTCCCTGTGAACTCTAATCTATGGAATTCTTCCAAGGGGCACAAGGTAGTTGCGAGTTTCCAGGAAGTTATCCCAGTAAAAATCCTTGATGCATTTTCTAGACTTTTCATCTCAGGAATTAGTCTTTGTTTGTCTACACTCAGGTTCTAAAAGACCAACATTTTTGGAACTGCAAGATTGGTCCCGTTAGGGTTTGATCAATTTTTAAAAATTATTCTTAAAATTTGTAAAACAACTGAGAAGAGGCTCAGATAACTTTTCTTCTCTAGGAGTCTGGAGATGAGAGGGTAGAATGCTTGGCTGCTGAAAGCCACAAGAACGCTTTAGAAATTGAGTTTTAGGGAAAGGAACTGATCACAGCAGGGTTAGCTAAAAACAAACCCCCATGGGGTCCTCAATTCATTCCCCCAGCCCCATCCTGCTGGTGCAGTAGGGTATTTTAAAGAAAGAAATTGCAACTAAATTAACTGGCTGTGTTGTTTCCGGTAAGTGCAGAGGCAATATGAAGACCTGATTTCATTCTGAATGAGACAAGGAACACGAAAAATGTTTTATTAAAATGTGCTTAACAGAGATGAGTTATTATTAGTTAATATCGTGCTCTTGTTTCTCATACGGGAAGAATCTCCTAGCCTCGATGTGTGGTATGCAATTCAAAATTAGATATCATAAACCACTAGGGTAAAAGCACAAGAGGCCAGTACCAGAATGGTGCTCCTGCATGCAGAGTCATTATTCTTTACAGACTTAGCAAATCCTTAAAAGACAGTCTGAGAGTAAGGATCTGAAAACAATGCAAACCGTCAAAGGCATATCTTGAATTTAACAATGCAAAATGACATTTAAGTCGAGTATCTTGGTTCTTCTTGCTTTTTTTTTGTGGGGGTCATGTATATTTCTGTTGATCTTTATTTTGCACCATTTTTTTTGATTTGATACTTTCAAATCTCCACTGATTTCCACAGGGCAAGTATTAACAGAGGGGGTGAGTGACATGGCATGGATTTAAAACTGGTCTTTGTTAGGCTTCCTCGTTCCACCACAGATCAGTGCCTCCTCTTAGTGGGGGGACCCCAGGTTTTAATTAGCCAAATGAGATGGAAGCACCCGTTTTTCTTTATCATGGGTTTTAAAGATGTAAATAAAAAATAACAAGCCACAGACTTTTTCTAAGTTTCCAAAGATAAAATTTTTCTTTTCAAATGGAAAATAGTTATTTCTTTAAAAATGAAGTAAAACCAAATCATTCCTTAAGTACGACTTTGTATTTTTAAAGAGTTGAGAGTCAATTTCAAATTATTGTAAATTAGTTTACATATATTTTCACCTACCTACTCTATCACTTGCTACTTCTTTCTTAGTTAACTTTTGAAAAATCTGCTGCTTTTTTTAATCTTTCAAAATTTATTTCTATCTTTAACCTCATTGAGATATTATTATTATTATTATTTTTTGTATTTTGTCTTTAGGTTGTTTATCTTTTACTGGTAAAAATCTTATGTTTTATTATAAAATGTTAAGTTTTATTTTATCCTTTTCTTGCTTTAATTGGGCCTATTTCTTTTGTCTAGTTTCTCATCATTTTCCAGCATGTTCCACTGTATTTTTAAGGTTTTGCCTCATTCTTTTCTTTCTTTTTCAGTTTTTGTAGCTTATATATCATCAGTATTTATCATTTGCACCTTATGTTTATACTTCTTGTCAGGACCAGGCTTTTAGCCACTTAAATTCCTCTCATTTCAATTTAATTTTGGCTTGCTTCTAGTTTTAATTCAATTTTGATCACCTTTAAAACACTTTTTTGAATTAATTTTGTTTTGTTTTGTTGACTTTTTTTAAAATTTACTTTTACTCTTAATTTATAATGGTAGGCAGAGAGAGTGATCATAAACATGGCATCTGAGTGTAGAGCCTGTGATCTGAACAAGGGAGCCTCTAATGGCATGAGACCTCCTTCCTCTCTTTTGTTTGTTTTTCTTTCCAAAATAAAAGCTCCATGAGAACAATGGCCCATGCCTGTTTCCTCTTGTTGTATCTTCATTGTCTGGCTCAAAGGAGGCACTTAATAAAACTTATGACGGGTAATAATGATGATGGATAAGGAACACTAAGGATTACGTGAGTCCCTTAACAATTAATTCATTAGTACTATTTGTCAGACATTCTCCTGAGAACTTTCCATGCGTGAACTCATTTACTCTTCATAACAACCCTATGAGGAAGGCATCATCATTACCCCCATCTCCACATGAGGACATTGAGACCCAGATAGATAGATTTTTACTATCCCTTAAAGGGGTCGACTGGGGACACTCAGTTAGTAAGTGGAAGAGCCAAGACTTGAAACGGTGTCATACTGCTGGGTTCAAAGCCCTTAAAAATCCTTTGCCCACTGTCTGCTGTATCATGTAATAACTGGTCAATAAGAGGCAAGTACTGTGAGGAAGAGGTGCCTCTCAAAAGACCTTTACACAGTCACTACCTAAGACACACCAAAGGTATGTGGCCTCTCATGTCAATATAGGCTAGCTAAATAAAGGAGAGACAAGAACTCACCTAGTCAATTCATGACTGGCTATCCTTTGGATTACCTGAGCTTATTTCTTTGAGCAGACTGTCATCAACCCCTCCCTGCTCTGAGGCAGTCCTCAAAGTCCTACTCTATTAGATTATCAGTGTTAAATCAATCACAGCAGGTGATGGCTGACTCTCCTGGATGGGCATCTCTCTGTCAAGATTTATAAAAGCAGTATTTTAAAAAACTGCATTTACCAACTGAGCTAATTTTCTTCTCAGTTAGAACTCCATCATTCTTTAGCTCTACGAGTAAAAAGTGAATGGAGAATTGAATCAACTAAATATAGAACTTTCTATATTTTTGTATGTGACATGTTACTCTTCACTAGTAGAATAACTCTCTTCTCCCATAGTCAAGCTGTTCACCCCAAGTTGAGATTCAAGAATTGAGAGAAAGTTTTTATATACGCTTTTCAAAAATAGGGTGTTATTGATTTAATAGCATTGGTTTAAAACTATGCACTATTTGAAACCCTAGCAAATTCTTACAGGTGTCAGAGCCTTCACATTGAAACTATTTGTCAATTTTGCAGTGATGATTCATAAGCCATCTAGAATTTTCTCAACAAAAATAATCAAACAACGTGGTAGTTTCCATATTATTTTTTAAGGTTAAGTGCTTAAATATAGCAGAGAGATACTTTATTATAGATTTTTAAAATTAATATAAAACTTACTTAGCTAATGCATAGCATTGAAATAACTCAGCTATTTTTCTAGCACTCTTGATTCGAGAGTCCTTAACAGAACACTTGTTTAATTAAGCCTTACTGTTTTTTCCTACATCTTGATTAGAAAATGTTCAACTAATAATATAATTTTAACTATCAAAAATATTTTAAATTTTATGAATTTCATGAAAGAACACTTGCTTCAAATGAAACTTCCTTTCTGTCTAAGCAAATCTATGAGGCTGTAATTCTACTCATGTTTCTCCTTAATAATCTGAGGATTTCAAATGGAGAGACAGTAATCAGAAGGTATTTTGGGAAGAACAAAAAGGAAGAGGAGCAGGAAGAGCAGGAGGAGAAAGAAGAGAGAAGTAGTTTTGGAATAAGAAGTTGAAAGAAGGTATTTTTTAGTCCAACTCTAAGACATCAAGTTTTGTAATTAGAATTTAAAAGTACAAATGTTCCCTTTTGTGTAATGGCATTCTACATACAGAGGTGTATCAGTTTGCTAGGGCGCCATAACAAAATACTACGGACTGGGTAGCGTAGACAAGAGGAACTTATTTTCTCACAATTCTGGAGGCTAGAAGTCTAAGATCAACGTGTCAGCAGCCTTGTTTTTTTCTGAGCCTCTCCTCAGCTTGGAGAAGGCT
>NW_006441953.1:21765969-21797140 GCF_000325575.1 Pteropus alecto | reverse complement strand
CAGGAAAGACACATTTCTTTCAAAGATACACAAATATAATGGAGTCCTGACACCACAAAAAGAAATCACTTCACCCTTAAGAGTGAATCAGGCACTGAGTGAATTAATTTTGGTAACTCCAGATGACAAAAATAATACACAGCCATTAAATATTATGTGTTAGAAGAATATGTGTGACATGAGAAAATTCTCTGGACCTGTTGCTAAGTGAAAACGTGGACTACAAATAGTTTGTTCAAAGAATAGACTAGAAAACTATACACCAAAATGTTACTGGTGGTTACATTTGGATCGTGAGATTTTTTTTTTTGTCATTTATTTTACTTTTGTGTTTTTCTGCTTCTTTGATTGTCTTTCAAAGAGTGTTATTGATTTATTAAGGAAAGCTGCTCACAAGAAATATATAGTCTTTGTCACTCGATGTATAATCTTCCCGTTATTAAACATCACATGATGATTAATTGGCTATGCGTATCACCCTTGGCTCACTAGCTCAGCAGCTTGAGGTTTTTTAACACACATACAACTTACCACTAAGTTGTTTATATACATCCACACAGAATGCGGACTATCTTCCCCTTTACGCTGTCCAATAGACACCCGCATCAGAGAGCGTGGGGCCCACGGGAGCCAGAAACAAACATGCTTCCGTGTTCCCCTCAGTCATCCTGTCATTCGGAACACATCGGTTTGGCCATACTCACACCTACTTACTCCAACCTTCTTTTCCCTTGCCTGCCTCTGCTATGAAGGTTGAAACAAGTTAATACTTCCCTGTGTCTTCTTTTCAATCGTGACCGTTGAGGTGAAACAATTGGGGCAATAGGACATTCACCAGTGTAAATCAGAGGGTGGAGGCTCGTGCTTCCAGGATGGAATGACAGTCGTAATGGCCAGCACACCTCTTCCCTCCTACCTGCTTGAGAGTCGGTACCATCGAGGCACTGCAGTTACCTCACAGCATGAGCAAAAGGCCGACTCTTCCCACAAATCCCAGCCCTGACATCACTGAGTCACTAAATCAATGCCAACAGCAACTTCCGGTCTTCTCATGAAGTGAGGAAAATACTCTTCCTATAGTTTTTCAGTTGTTGTAACACCCGAATACTCCTAATTGATATATCGTTTTTACTTAATCGCACTGAGATCCAGATCCTGTGGGTTTCTTTTTTAAATATTTTATCATCGTTTTTTTCCCCTTTTTAATTACTTGGATTTTCCTCACTGGTTCACTTCACTTTAGAGTAGTAAATTTAGCTCGCAAAAGACTCATTTCCCATTGTGGGGAGGGTGGGGACGGAGTGGGCGCATGTGTGTGCATGTTAAGAGCAGGGGCTTTCGATCACATATCCCTTTCGTCAACAGCATATGGCCAAATAAAACTAGCCCTTTAAAGTGTCACTGCCCTTAAGAGTTACTTCACTATGCCTAGTTCTCGTCTTCCTCTTTTTCTTCCTAGTCTCTTTTAATATCATGCTATAGTTAGGAAAGTAGGATATGGGGCTAAGTCTGACCAGAATCATGACCTACTAGGCCTCAAAGAAGATATAAAGCAAAACAAACCTGAAGAAAAATTTCACTTCCTTTTCCCACTCCTAAAATATAATATCTCTGTGGTCTTTTCTTCCAGAAGTTCTGTGATCTAATAGCAGCCTCTGATGTACTAAAACCTGCAGTATCTTACCCAGGTTATCAATATCCATATATAACCCTTTATTCCAAAATAATTATCTCTTTGGATGCCACCTCTGCAATAATACGTCCTTCCTCTTCTGCTAGAGACTCAATCTAAAGACACTACACTAAAGCTACAGTTGTTCTTGAGTCCCTTGCCTGCCCCGGACCCTTCTGAGTGTGACATGCTCCCAGGGACAGCTTCACACCTGGTTGCTAAGGAAAGCTTTGCCTCCCACTTTGGCTGAGAATTTGATGTTTTTGTGCTTTTTTTTTTCCCTGGAGAATTGAATAGGAGGCGTCCAAACTCTTAACATTCTGGAAACCTCACAATGAAGACTTTATCTCAAAAAGAGAAAAAATGAGCTACAGTACAAACTATATTTCTGCCTTAAATGAAAGCCTCATCGGGTAGATTAGGAGAAAGAGGACAGATATCTGGATGTGTTCTGCAGGAGGCTTCTGTCAATCTCTCACAGGGTCCCCTTTCCTCTTACTAAACAAAGAAATTACTTTTTTTTTTCCTCAGAAAATTACAAATTATTATTATTTATGAAAATTACCTCATTTTCTGACCAAGGTTACAGTGTGGCATAATAACCACTATGAAAGTTATTAAATAAGTGTCCAGTTAACTGTGATGTGAACTTTCTTTGCTTAAAGCATCAGCTCTGCTTATTATAGTGTTCAGTTCGGTTTCCACGGTTTGCCATTCAAGAGCTGTGCACTTTCGGCTCAGCATTTTTATGGAATAGAGGGAACCTTAATAAAGTATGAGTAGAAATCAGTTAACTTTGTTGATTTTACTATATCTGCTGCCTTAAGATGGGTTATATTAGTTTTAAAAGATTACGTACAAAGGAGAGGAGGGTGGGTACATTTCTGGTACTAGTTCACGACTTCGATGTTTTCTGATTCCATGATCATTTTAAAAAGGTGAGTGCAATGAAGCTGAGTCACATTATTCTACTATTTTCCTGCATCTTAATGGCCTAGGCTGGCAGGACTGAGGCTTTGCTCCTGAGACCTTTTCTTATCTCTAACAAAAAGGAATCAGTGTAGAACTGGCCTTCGCTTCTGGACTCACATTCTTCCTTGACTAAACAAATTCTAATACCTTTACATTTCAAGAATATATTTAAAAACAAATTTATAAGCCTATTGAACAGGTGTGTGAATGACGATTATCCTTCTAGTTGCAGAAGTCAGAAAACTGGGAATCATTATAGAGGACATTTGCCTTCAACGAATCGTCCATGTGGACACCAGATTGAATTTTCTGAAACAATAATCCGATCACATCCTAACTTAGATCACAGCGCGCCAAGGCCTCCTTAGGACTCGTCTTCTGGGTAATCAGGTCCTCCCTCACCTTGCCTCTTGATTACTTACTAAGTCTCATCTTCTGCCGTACATGTCACCAAAGGCCTTAATAATCTGGCACTATGGTCATAAGAAGGCAGAATATTTTATACTTTCGGGGTTGTATTTAGAATTCTTCCTCTACCTATTCTCCAGGCTAAGTCCTACATGTATTTTAAAACTCAGATTAATCCATATAGAAAAGGAAGAAGTACAACTATCTCTATTTTCAGGTGACAGTCTTATATATAGAAAATCTGAAGGAAACTACCAAGAAAAATTAGAGTGAATAAATGAATTTAGCAAGGTTGCAGCATTCAAGATCAATATACAAAACTCAAATGTATTTCTTTACAGTAGCAATGAACAATTCAAAAAATATAATTTTTGGTATATGAGTTATATTTCAACTAAAAACGAAATTCAACTTAACTATGAACTTCTCTACGAAAAGGTTCCTAACTTCTAAGACCATTTCCAGCACTCCTTCCCCAATTATACCCCTGCAGATTGCAATTATAGCCAATGTACTGTAGTGGTTAAGCAGCTGGGCTGTAGAGACAGGCCTTCCTTAAAATTCCTCTCTAGCTGAATGATTGTGGGCAACTCACTTAATCTCACTGGACCTCAACATCCTCATCTGTAACATAGTGATAATATACCTAGCTCGCAAGGTTTTTATGAGGATTATCCGAATTAATATTGCAAAGCACTTGGAACAGTACTAGACATTCAGCAAGTACTTAATAAATTTACTATTATTATTAAGACAGATATTATATTGTGATAGATTATTATTATTATTATTAGCTGTGTCTCTTCAGCATTGTATACTCTACTCTCTATCGCTGTTGACACTTAGATATTTATTGTTTCCCAGTGACTGGTCCCAGGATCTAATTGGAGTGATACCACATCATTTTAGAGTCAACAGTTCAAATGCAGTCTGGTAATAATATCTTTAGCTAAATACTGTAGAAATGGTCAAGATGGCGACCAGCCTAGTTGTTTGGATGACATACCAAGCATGTTGCAATCTGCTTCTTCTAAAATGTATGTTTGCCTATGCGACTACAAGAAAGAAAGAAACCTGCCTCTTTACTAAAGTCTCTGGGAATGCAGAGCAAGCTCTGAGACACAATAATTTTATGAGAAGTCATGGACCTTCTGGCTTTCTGCAAGTCTGCGTACACATCCTGGTAGGGAGAGATTCTAGGAAGGAAAAGTTGTGTGATAGTATGTATTCCCTATCCTGTTGTTTTCTCTCTCCAAATGACTACTTTACTCATCAGTTTATAATATTTCAGTATAACATACATATTTTTAAAGTGTCAACAGTGTTGTTTATTCTCTATGTGCATATTTATCTTATATCCCCAGGAAAGAAAATATTATACACAAATGAGTTCAGTTTCTTGTCTTATACGCAAGCCCTTGCCACCAAGCCATAGGCAATGCTTTTTGAAGTTTACCCTCAGATCTGCTCAGTGGGACTGCAAAGTGATATGAGAAAATGGCTCATTACTTATGTCAGGGAGAATGAATTCCAGAAAGAAAATGAAAACCATGAAAATATTTGCTTGAGGTATGTATTTTCATGTTGGGCAAAAAGAACTAAAAAAGACATTTTTATTTACGTAAGCTTTACAGACAGAGTATTAAAATATATCCATTAATATAACAAATTAATTTTCTTTCTGCAAAATGAAAAAAAACATCCATTTAGTCAGTAGGTATTTTTCTAAAACAGCATTTCACTAACATTAACTTCAAGCCACTGTGGGAAATAATTTTCTTATTTTGTTCGATAAAGAATTTGATGTTGTTTGATGTAGAACAAAGAAGAAAATACATACATACGTATAAATGTATATGTATAAGCATATACACACACCCTCATATATAATGAATTTAAAACAGAATGATATTTAAACCACTAGTCAGTGAAGAAGTAAATATTTGATGATTACAGATGCAATATTTAGCACAGACTTGTCATTGCCGATATCACTCTAATCTTGTCTTCTCTACACATGATAAATTGTTTTCCCTCAGTTTAACATTGCAATGAATGAATAAGATTGTTTCCTTAATGCTAGAAAAAAATTATCTGGGAATGCTGAAGTTGAAAAGCCTTTTAAAGTGAATTTTTCAATTTCCTCTTTTATATTCTTTTATCACATGGTTGGATAAGGGAAAGAAATTTGGTTATGCCCCAAAATATATATTCTTGAGTTCATTCCTGAGGAAGACAGTTTAGGAAACAGGATGAATGAGTTCAATTTCCAATGTTCCCCCAGCCCTGTCATCCATCAGGTTGCTCTGTGGTCACACCACAATCAGCTCTTTCCTCCTCTGCTCAGTCATCTCTCTCATAAAACATCCTCATCAGTCCCTCAAGGTTCTCTTGACTATTTCTGCCCCAAAGAGCTTCTCCTCTGACCTTCACGATCATTTCCCGCCTACGTGACCCCAGAGTAGATGTTTAGAACTGTTTACCTTTGTGTGGTCATCATGGTACACTGGGTTCATCCTGTAAAAGTCGTGATGGTGTCTAGTTCTTTATGAGATTTTCAGTAGATTTACCCATTAATAGAAAATAGAAATATATATGTGGTCTCCGTATGTAACGCAGGGGGAAAAAGAGTAGCATTATGAAATAGAAGAGAGAAGTAGTGGAGACAGGAAAATGAATTTTCCACGAACAGATGAATTCAAGAGATTTTAGAAGTTCATTTTAATTGGTAGCCCTTAGCATCCACTCAAAAAGTCGGGAATAATATTACTTATAATCACAGCATGTTCTGGATGCAGTTTATGTTAGCTAAATAGAAATCTAGTCTAAAATGAATCCCTGCTCCCCCAAACCCTGGGGCCAAGTCTTGCTCTCAGAAAGCATGGCTGTTCAACTATTGAAACCATTTATTTTGAGTCTTAGCTGTCCTGTAGCAACAGTTAAGCCAAATCCATAACGAACTAACCTTTTTCTAATAACCTGTGATATAATTAGCTTCTCCAATGCCCTAAGCTAAACTGTTTTTGCTTAACCACAGTCAACTATTTTTCCTTCCCTTCTTTCCTTTTTTTGTGGTTCTTCTACCATTGACAATTTTGTTTATAATTTATATTTGTTACAGAACTCTAGCTCCAACTCTTTTCTGTAGAAGGAGCATATATCATTTTTTAAATGTCCCCACATTGTCTTCAGAAATGTCTATTAAACACTAACTGCACCAAATTTTGGAATGCAATGGTCAGTCAGACCAGACCTGGTCCTGCCCTCAGAACGCCTAAGGAGGAGCAAGTGACTTATTTATACCAATGTTTATACAACCACAAATGAGGCAATGTCATGAAAAACAGGAAAAATAGCAGTCCTTCTTTATCTAAGGTTTTGTTTTCCAAGGTTTCGGATACCCATGGTCAAATGTGGTCTGAAAATATTAACTGGAAAATTCTATAAATAAACAACTCAAGTTTTAAATTGCACACCATTCCGAGAAGTGTGATGAAATCTTCCATGTCCTGCTCTGTCCTGCCAGGATGTGTCTCCATACTGTAGACACTCCACACACATTAGTCATTTAGAAGCCATCTTGCTTATTAGATCTACTGTCTTGGGGTCACAGTGTCTGTTTCAAGTAACCCTTATTTTACTTAGCAATGGCCCCAAGGTACAAGAGTTATGATGCTGGCAATTTGGATAGGCCAAAGAGAAGCAGCAAGGTGCTTCCTTTAAGTGAAAAACTTAAAAGTTCTCAACTTAATAAGGAGAGAATAAAATTTGTATGCTGTGGTTGCTAAGATCTAAAATAAAAATAAATTTTCTATCCATGAAATTGTGAAGAAGATAAAAGATTCCTGCTAGATCCGCTGTCGCACCACAAAGTACAAAACTTATAGCCACAGTGCTGGATAAGCTCTTAGTTAAGATGGAAAAGGCATGAACTTTGAGGGCGGGTAAAAGACATGATGTTGTCATAGCTCAACGATCCTTCTAACGTATCATCGAAGGTCAGAATAGCCTACTGCTATGTCACAACGCCTACGTCATTTACCTCACTTCATCTCATCACCAGGTAGGCACTGTATCATCTCACATCATCACAAGAAGGATGAGTAGAGTACAATAAGATATTTTCAAAGAGAGAGAGAGAGACCATATTCACATAATTTTTATTACAGTATGTTGTTATAATTGTTCTATTTTATTATTAGTTATTGTTGTTAATCTCTTACTGATTATTTATCCCATCCTTTATCCCATCCGTCCTTTATTTATCCATCTCGATAGAGCCTAATTTATTACTTAAACTTTATCATAGGTATGTACGTATAGGAAAAAACCTGGCATTTATGTTTCAATACTATCTGCGGTTTCAAGCATGCATTGGGAGTCTTGGAATGTATTGCCTGTGGATAAGCGGGGACCACTATAGGGTTTCTGAGAAAGAATAAGAATGAAATGAACCAGGACTGGGACACTGGGAAGAAGATCTAAGGATAGACTATGATGACCTCTCCAGGCTGAGTAGGTTATGTTTAAAACATAAATCTAATTAAATCTCACTCTCACCCCAAATTCAACCTAACCTTTTAGTGGCTTTCAATTGTTCTTGAGATAATGATTATAAACACTGTTTATGGTTAAAGATTTTCTTGTACTAACCCCTTCTTCTGTTACACACTGGTCTCTTTAGCTCTCTTTGAAGATATTGGATGCTCTATCTACACATCTGACACAGGGCATTGTATCTGCTCCTCTCTCTGGAATTATCTGCTTTTATTCAGTGGGCGACTGGTTTCTTCTTTCTATTCATGCCTCTGTTCCTTAAAGAGGACTTCCTGGGTACCTTTCTAGAACTGTACTGCCTACCTCCCAATCAAAAAACAAACAAAAAAAGTCTTTATCATATTGTCCTGGCTTGTTTTCTTCATAGCATTTATTTCTATCTAAAATTATGTTTTTATTTGGCTTACTTGTTTATTTTAACTTTCTTTTCCACTGAAACATGAGCTCCAACTTATCACTCAACTTTAACATGTGTCTGGCAATGAATGGATATATCAAAAGAAATCTATCTTTTCAATCACACCTAGACATTTTAATGACATCTGCATCAGTGTTGTTACAAAGTATCTTATGATTTGGTTGTTAGAACACTTGATTTATCTCAATTCAACAAATATTTATTGAGTGCCTATTATATTCCAGGCACTGTGCTAAACACTAGTGAGGTTTGGCAGAAAGGTCACAGTTTGGTGAGAAAGAGACACTGACAAATACTTCCAAATATTTTAACAGGGATAAATGCCGAGCCCTATTAGATCTTTGGTATAACTAACCATATGATCTTTTTTATTTAATGCAAAAAAAGAGAGAGAAAAAATGCTAAATGGTGTGTACATAATACTAACATTTGTGTAAAAAACTTTAAAAAAAAATTTCAATATTGAACTGAACATGCATTAAATAGCTCTAGAAGGATTTTAAAAAACTTGATAACATTTTAGTTGCCTTCAGAGTAAAAAATATGCTACCTAGAGACAGGTATGAAAGGAAAACTTTGCACTGTATACCTTTTTTACCTTTTGAATTCTGAATTTGAGTATGTTACATTGCCAAAAAAAGCCAGTGAATTTTTTGTTTGTCTGTTCATATATTTATTTATTTATTTTGATCATATAATCTTAAGGAGGGAGACCAAGCTCAAGGCAAAGCGTTACCTCTCTGTATCTCAGTAGATTCATCTGTAAATAGTAGGTAAAATTGCAATGTAGCATTTATTTTTAGGTAACATGACATAATTAAAAAAAAAAATTGGAATATGATGAGCTCTATTCCTCTACCAAGTATCTTCATACTCTGTGACAGAGGAGTGATGAGAGATGAAAGTGGAAAATTACTCACTGATCCCACTGTGGAATCCTTTATTTGCCATGCTATAATTTAGACCTTAGCTGCTAGCAATGAGGAAGTCTTGAAGACTTTAAAAAGAGCAAAGCTGTGATTAGGTATGTGGTTTAGAATGCTCACTCTGATAACAGTGCATGAGATGGATGGGATAAAGGAAGAGATATTAATTGCTAGATTTCAGAATACACATATTGTGAGTTGAAATGCTTCTCCCTGTGTCCCCCTAAATTCTAAAGTCAAAGGCCTAACCCTCACTAGCTCAGAGTGTGACTGTATTTGAAGATAGGATCTTCACAGAGGTAATCAAGTTAAAACGAGATCATTAGGGTAGTTTCTAACCCAAATGTCTGGCGTTCCCAATAGAAGAAGCCATTAGGACACAGAGGCATGCATAGAGAAAAGACAATATAAACAGATAGGAAGAAGATGCCCATTAATAAGTCAAGGAGAGAGGCCTGGAATAGATCTTTCTTTCACACTTCTTAGAAGGGACTGACTGTGCCAACACCTTGATCACGGACCTCTAGCCTCTAGGACTGTGAGACAATAAATTTCTGTTGTTTAAGCACCCAGTCTGTGCTACCTTTGTACACAGCCTTAGCAAACTAATTCAGCATACATGAGGGTCAGTGAGGGCCTATAGTAGAGCAGGGCAAAAGAAAGGTAACGAGGAAGCAAGTCTGCAAGAAATTTGCAAATTCTAAGAGGTCCAGTGGAGAGTACGCGACTTCCAAATGCATTCCAGATAAGTAGGAATTTCAGTCCTGGCATTGATACTTTTCAGATACGTGGCTTTGGAGATGATATATAATCTCTCTGAGTCAGGAATAATGCCTGTTTCATAGGTTTGTTGCGACAATTTGTGATAGTATTTGGAGAACACCAAGCACAATGCTTAGCATAAAGGAGATGCTAAATAAATATGGTCACTGTTGTTGGTGCTGAGGGTAGTTGTTTTTTTAAAAATTATTATTTGATAGTTATGAAAAGTACTGGAAAGCCTAGAGATAATAACTCAACATCGGACACCAACCTTTCAACCACTTGAGTGTCACAAAGAACATTCCTAGGTAGGAAGTGTGTTAGCATGGAGGAACACTGGCTTTCATTGGAAAGCATCAAAAATATTTCAAAATATTAATTCTTAATGTTAGTTGCTTTTTCCTAGAGTCTCTGGAAATGCAGAGTTTTATAACCATTCTCTTCCATGAACCGGAGACTTGTCTGAGAATGAGCTATGTGTTTATTTGGGAATCTCTTTTCCTCAACTAGTTGTTTATTAGAGAGCAGAGACCACGTATGGTCTCTTTTCCCTTGAGTATCTAGCATGGTGCATCAAGTAGTAAGATCTCAGAAACATTTGATAGCTGTATGAAAAATGAATTAATGTAAAACTCCATCTTTGCCTTCTGTTAGGCTCAAGAAAAGTAACAATGTCCAGTGGAGAAATTTGAGAGTGCTCTCCTCGACAGAACATGTCCCTAAATTCAAACAATTTTACACAAACGAGAAACATTGTCCTTCAAGAAAACAGTTTGAGATAAAGTGTGATTCTTCTGTGAAACTCTGTTTACACAGCCAATACATTTGAGTAAACTCTAAAAAAAATGATAATAAGCAGGCGAGGCTCCCACATTGGAGCCCTTTCATCTCAGAATAGCCAGCTCAGCCTGCCTTCGAGGCTAGGATTAAGTTTTAAGTGATGTAACTTTCTGCAGGGGAGACTTTTCAGTTTTAGTTTTTCTCCCAGCCAAGGAAAGGCTTAGGCCTTACAAATGCAATAGTAGTGAAAAAATCCTGGTCGAAGCTTTCTTCTTTGAGAACTCTTTACGTTGATGTTAAACAGGCTCATCCCAGCTGTCACGTCCAGGCTGACTGCTCTGCCTAACATCACACCGATAGGGGTTCATCTGACAGAAGCTCCCTCTGTGAAATATTCCAGGGCCTCCCCACTCCACTGGGAAGCTGCTCAACATCTTTTTCACACTCTAAGTCTATATTCTTCTTTATTGTAAGTACGCATGAAGAGCCCTGCACATACTTGATAGTAATTGGTTTCTCTGACATTAGAAGAATTCATAGGTACTCTATATAGCAGTCTATCAAGACTTAGATGGCATGGATTGATGTTGAAACTGGTATATCCTTTTACTTTTTTCTATTTCAACATTTTGGAGGGGGGGATTTATAATATTTCCTCTGAGACTATGCAAAATATCTGTAATCCTGTACCCTCCATGGTTGTCCTTGCCCTGCTGTAATATCTCGTCACATATTTATTAACTTTCTACTGGATTCCAGATGCTGTGCTAGGTACACAGAATTCAGCAGTAAACAAGACAGCCATGTTCCCTACCCTCCTGGTTTAGCCAGAGTAATCTCACCTTGCCTTCTTCTCTTTCTTCTATTCTTTCTCCCACTCACATGAATTGTCTTCCTTAGGATTTCATGGTTTACAATTGGAGGAGGTAGTCTCTTACCCAAAAAGGTACTCTACAGCAAAATCAGAGATTATAGCAACTAAAACCAGACTCAAACTAAAAATCCATAAGGGGAATCTAAACAGTTGGGAAAAACAGATAGCTGAGAAAAGGTCAATAGAAAGTAGGCCAAGTTTAAACAAGATATGATCTGGAGCACAAATATTATAGGCTAAAGCTTTCTTCTGCCAAGATACTAACATACAAAGGGGCTCTGATAGACATTCAGGTGTAAAGATCCAACAGTAGGAGGGAACTCTCTACTTTTCTTTCTTCTTTATTACAGAAAATGATCAAGAAAGTTAAGATGATCAGGATTAACAGAAGGGCAGATGAGAGAAAAAGACTGTAATAGTAATAAAATAATAATAGCTCTATCATGTTTTGCAATTTGACATGCCTTCTTCAGTATGTTGGAATAGAAATGGGCCAGGCAGACCTGAGTGTCACCCCAACAGACACGAGCTCTTGGAGGGCAGGGTCTCTGGGGTAATCATCCTTTGCATCCCAGGCACCTAGCACTGAGCTGGAACAGGACAGACATTCAGTAGATAATTGTGAATGAAAGGTTGACTCCTAGATCTGTGGCCTCAGGGCTGGGTGTCTGCGGAAGAACTCCCCTCCTTTTTTTCAGTGATTTTTTTCCACGTAAAAGAAAAGTAGGAATATAAATATGTATGTCTCAGTATTATTTTGAGGGTAAATAAGGGTAAATGAGGGTAAATGAGGGTGCTCAATGAATGTGTTTTTTTTAAGGTGTTATCATTATCTCTGGTTCCATTCCTCTACAGTTGAATTTCTGTGGAACTAGTCTCAGAAATCCAGTTTCAGGCTTGCACATCACTTTATGTGTGTAGCTAAGAATCTTCTTTGCCTTACTTTGAAGTCCGAAGAGGAACTTCTCTCTACTTTTTTCTATCACCGAAATGTTTGTTAAAGGGTGTTAGGCCATTTTGAATAAAGGAATTATAAAAATGAAAAGGACAGTATCATTATACCATTCTTCACTAATTAAATTATTTCAGAATGTGATTATCATGACCCGAAATGTATAATATCAAATTACATGCAATTTTATGTAATTTCTAAGAGATATGAGGGAAGAACCTGTTATCAATTTACTGAAGTTATTCATTTTTAAAACCATTTATTTCATAAGATGCTTTAATTCTGATGGGCTAAATGATATACTAGACAGTTTTTGGCCCTACATAGAGATTAGAACAAATATCAACTGTCGTTTCATGCTGTGCTGATTCTAGAAATAATTTAGATTTGTACAATAACACTAACAATAATTTTATAGAGCAGAACTTCTTGACTTGAAATGCTTTCATTTTTATCTTTACATAATCATGTCCATTGAGAACATTCTACACAGAAAGGATAACTTAGCATAGACTTAATATCATGAAAAGGCACATTTTTGGGATAGCATGAAATTCAGAGTGGCTGGGCAAAAGACACATAGTGGGAGAAGCGGGTGTAATCTGCAATCAGGTCCAGTGGATTTGGGTGGGGCATGCACTATGCACGGGAGAGCCAGGATTCAGTTCCTGTAGAAAATGGAAAGCAACTGACAATAACAATGATCTACCTGTTTTTTTTTTTTTTAAAGATAACCCTTGCTGCTGGGTAGAAGATGAGTTTTAATAAGAAAAAAACAAAACAAAAAACCTTGAAAAGCAGAATACTAAGCAGGGGTTTGTTTCCATAGTCCAGTCAAGAGTAGATGGATAGCTGAACAAAGGTATTGGTGTTGAGACAATACAAAGATACCAGATTCGAGAGGTGTTCCTTAGGCAAAATTAACAAGATTTCAAGGCTGGGAAGATGTGGTTGATGAGAGTTCAGGGTGAGTGTGGAGAATGACATAAAAAAGGTTTCCTTGGCTGCTATTTGCAATTTTTGTACCAAAAGATATATATCATGGATATATAATGACCACTATTAAAATGACTAAATTTCTATAGCGCTTTAAATTATTCATAGTACTTTCAAATACATTTCTTACTAGAGCAACACAATAACCCTGTGAAATGGGCAGCTATGTAAATAAAGAAACGAAGGCTCAGAGAAGTCTAAAGTTGGGAAGGTCACCTGATAGTAAGTGAAAAACTTTTATTTATTTACTATGTCCTGTTACTTTTTATTAAGCCAATCCAATGAAATACAGAGTTATATTTAGAAATAAAATTATTTGGAATTCTGACTGAAATATTTGGATTATTGATATCCACTAATTTTAAAAAAGTAGAACTGTGGAATTGAAATTGTGAAAAACTGTGATTACAAATAAGTTCAATTGTCAGTTGCACATTTGTGTGTGTGTGTGTGTGTGTGTGTGTGTGGTTCTATGTGGAACATTTTATCCTTCTGAAATAAAAGTAATGATAAATAAGTTTTGTGGACTGGCTAAATACAACTGCTGAAAAGTCTGTGTGGTTGATGTTAACAAGGTGAAGATTAATGAATGGCTATCTCTATCACATTTGTTCATGAGACTTTTGATATTTCTTTGGGCCAAGAATTAAGATATTCATAAATGAACACCAGAGTCTCAAAAACAATTACCATCATCTCTCTTGAGTCATCAGTGAATAGTTCTGCTAAAGAGTTTTTCTATTGTTTGACACATTTATATACAAGCTACATATTTTCCATGTATCCAGTAGCAGAAAAAGTACAAAAAAGAACAAATATTAGTCTAATTCCTTAATGATCAACTATTGTATTAATGGTTTATTAAATCTTCTAATTATTAAATTAGAATTCTAATGATTATATTAGAAGCCCAAACCTGGGCTTGGTCAAAATGAAGTATCTTTTCTATGACCTTGTTTTAATATATAATTAGTTTTCTTGGAATGTTGACCTTGTATTGGGATAATATCCTGATAGTCTCCAAAATTACCTCTTTGGTTTCCTCAGTATATTTTTTGAAATGTATGGTTTTTCATTTGAATAATTTCTAAATTTACAAGAGTGCAGGAGTAAGATAATCAATTTAGAGAGTAAAAATTGAAGAGATCGTTGTAAATTGGCCCACTAGAATTCTCAATAACCTAGGGTAATTGTCTAGTTATGGATTATCTGCCTGTTAAACATTAATTGTTATGCACCCACTAGATATCTTGATTCTAGGCAGTAATTTTAAGAAAAAGACAGATGTGGGTGCATAGAAGAGTCAGAGTAGACATTTCTTCTAGAGAAAAATAATGATATATGACTCACTGCCCTATGTGTTCAGTCTCTTAAACAAATGTTTTTGTTTGCTTGTTTATTTGTTTGTGTTTTTTTTTAGAGGATACTTGGTTTTCATACCATATTTAGGAGAATTTTTTGTTCTATTAATGATGATTTTGATTATTTTTAATCTAAATAAGAATGAGAAGTTCTCCTTTCTTATCAATACATTCTCTTAGAAATATACTGGGAAATAGGCAACTCTCCTTTAAAACCCCTCAAAATATTTATTAATCTACATATAATAGGCCACAGATAGGATGTCACATTTTAATCCAAGGGTATTTCTATCTGTGCAAGGACAGATGGTCTTGGAAATGCAATATTAGAGACTCAGTTGCTTTATTTCACACTGAGAGGCACAACATGAAATAAATAATGTGCTGAAATCATTCTATGTTATGTTCCAGCTCACTGATTTCCATGCTCAGGAAACTGTATGGTTGTGTAGAGTGAGGAGCAAGCCATCAATATGTCCTAAAAAAGTGTAACTAGTGTTCAAAGAACCTTTTTTTTTTTTAACATTTTTCTTGTGTAAACAATTTTCCATTGAAAAGGCGGGGAGGGGAAGCCTGATTCTTACTCATTCTAGAGAGTCACTATGGCTTATGGCCCTGGGGTGTAAAGTCTTGAAGAGTGTCAAATACAGGGACAATATCATATATTGTCCTCCAGATGAATGCTAATTCCTCAGGTAACACATCTTTTTCAAAGTCAATTTCTAATTCTTCACTCTCAACAAAGTTGACAGGAGACATCTAAGTTGTTAGGTGATAAATTACCAAAATGATTTCTACGATCTATCACTGGATGATTTTTGGCAAATAATTTGGAAAGAATTCAAAGAATTATAACAGGATTTAACAAAGCTTTTGTTTCCAAACTACTTGCTGTTCTTCAGAGGGGCCATGTAAAGTCAGACTCTGGTTGAACTCAGATTCAGATGCTTACTTGTGTGACCACTCATTAATGTCTTTATTTGTAAATTTTCTCAGTTTTAAATTCTAATTGCCAGCACTAAAACTAGGACTTTAGAACTCAAAAACTCTGTAAGGTAGTTAATGTTATTTTCTCATTTTACATAAAGAAATTGAAGCTTAGGGAAATAAAAGTAGTAAATATAAATGTAAATAGTGAGGATAAAATTAGTATAACAACATATCAAACATTTGGACTCATGCCTTCTACCCGATAAACACTACATGAGTTTAGCTGTCATTACTATTAACATGAACAAAATTTTCTGCACTTATATTTATAAGAATGTAGAGGAGAAATATAACTGTTATTGAACTCATTGTGTGTGTGTGTGTGTGTGTGTGTGTGTAGATTTGCCCTGTCCTGCATCAGTTATTATGAGTTTTCTATGGAAATGTGAACAAAGATAACATTTTGATGAGATGTTGTTCTTTTGTTTAAATTATTTTCAAAATTTGAAATAAATTATTTTGATCAGTTGTGTACTCTTAAGGATTACTACTGAACTGAATTGAGAATTTAAAAAATTAAATCAACTGTAGTTACAGAAAATGTTTTCAAAACTACATTGCAATTTATATAAATATTTTATGTATTTTTCTTGCAGAGAAATATGATAGTGTAATGAGTAAAGGCTTTCAATTAGTATATACATGTGAGATAAATTTCTCTAAGAAAAGTAAAGAACATTTACACCTCTTAAGAAAAATAATAAATATATGATGGGTATCAATTTGCTATAGCAGTTAGATTCAATTTAATACATTTAAAAGATAAATGAAACACATTTTGTTTAAAAATGTCTGTATTTGCAGTACACTGAGAATTATAACTTCTAGAACCATAGTAAATAAACTTATGATGAAAATATTCTAAATCTCAGTTAAAAATTTGCTCAAAATTATCTTGGTAGATGAATAAAAAAAGAAAGAGGAATATTGGTTAAAAGAGGAATATTGTTTAAAGAAACAGTAAACTTGGATACAGAAGACTTATAGGCCTGGTTAACAACTGTTATTAGTTATAGGACCTTGGAAAATTTACTCAATGTCTCTGAACTTCATTTTTTTAATCTAAAAAATGAGATTAGTTATAAAAATTAAATGATAATATATGGAAATATTCTTAGAACTTCTAAAGTACTTTAAAAGCATTTTTAAAAAGTATTAAAATATGGACTCATTAACCATAAAACTACCTAGAAATGTTTCTTGCAAGAGTCCTGCAGTCTTAAGATATAGAATTATTTTAAATGTGTTAAATGTTCTTTTAAAATAATATTTATTGAATTTATTTTATAAGATTTGTTCTTCTGATATACAAAGTGTCTCCTAAGCTATTTAAATGTTCTTTTAAAATAATATTTATAGAATTTATTTTATAAGATTTGTTCTTCGGATATACAAAGTGTCTCCTAAGCTATTTCGGAAAAAGTTAAAAAATACTATGTCATTTTTTATGGTTCATAGTTGAACTTGTGAAGTTTTTATAAAGTGTACTTATGAAGTAAAGAAAGGGATTTTTTTTCTTGGATTATAAACTGACTCTGTAGACAATTTCGAAAGGATAGTACATCAAAAAATCTGTCAGCGTCGTCAGAATCAGAGACCAATTTTTTAAGGTCATCTCATTAAAGCCTAAGAATCATTTGCATGTATAAATCTTGGTATGTTTGCTAAAAGTTCGTCTTTACCTTATAGTCACAATTTGTTTTTATTCTCTCACTTACTTATAAGGAAAAACACCTCAAGTCACAACTTGCAAGAAGCTAACACCATAAGCAGACCAGCTACATTGTGATATATGAAACAAATTTAAAATTCATTCAAGGAACCCAACTATTGTGTCAGCTTTTGAATTGTCACCCCACTTTTATAATTTTCTTGTCATTTTTTCCTGTTTTGGAAATGAGATCCCTGCAGTGAAAATTGAATCATCAGTATCCTCTTCATGACATAGCTAGATTCTCATTGTATAGAAGCATCACAAAAATACCCACAGATACTTAGTTCATAATTTGTAAGAATTACTCAAAAACGGCTTCAGAGAGGGATGTTCTCAGGATAGCAGTTTGAATGAAGGAAAGGATTACACATAAAGGAACCATCAATGTATGAGTTAGTTTTGGTTTATGGCTTCATATGGACCATAGTGACTTAACCAAATGTTTATTTCTACAAAACAAAATTTTGAAATAGGCAGTCCAATTTAAGCCTTCTTCTAATTTTGGTGGTTGTGTCCATCTGTGGCTTTCTTTCTCATGCTCAAAAATGGCTACTATACCTCCAGACAGTTCACCTACATCGCGATCAGAAAAAAAAGGGAAGATTGAAGGGTGAAAGGCAAGCGCCAACCGAGTTTGTTCCTATTCCTCTTCCTCTTCCTTTTTTTAAATTAGGAAAACAATAGTTCTTCTGGAAATTCTTCCCAGTAGACCAGTAGACTTCCACTTGTAGCTCATTATTTGCAATTATGTCATATGGCCATCTTTAATAGCAAGAAAACCTGAATAACGGAAAGTATTTTCTCTAGGCACATTGCTGCCCCAATTAAAACTGATATTCATTAGCGAGGAGGAAAAGAGAATGGATAGAAGTACTGTTTAGCCCCATTAGACTCATTCTGTTTTAACAATGCATTTTAAAAATTGTATTTCCAAGTTCACTGCACTCCAATTACATCCCAATATATTTAATATACTTGTAGGTTTGTGGTGCCTTGCCATATACTCAGTTGTGTGTTCCTCCTCAAGATCAAAGATTGTATCTTATTCTTCGTTGTATAGTTTCTAGTACATAGTGGGCCCTTAAACCATAATTTATTCTTATCTCATATTAGGTTTGAATGATTGTAACTCTCGGATATATTAAAATGACTGATACATTACTAATGAGTTTTGAATATGTATAGTTTGAATGATTGGGAAACTCAGTGCTAATCACTATCTAAACAGTCTTGAAGCTCTTGCACTTTGAATCTAAGTACCTCAATTTGATTGAGAGCATAAGGTAATCTTGATTATGTTTTAGTACTTCTTCTAGGCTATGCCTTCACTGTGGACAACCTGCCTACCATTTTCAATACCAGAAGCACCTCAGATTGGTAAGGCCAAGAGTGGAAGTCTGATGAATGGTTGTACTAAGAGTCTGAATCCAAATTTTGAGTTACACAACTTGGGGACGGGACCTGTAATTTATATTAAATATTAGTTACTTGATGATATAGTCAGAGAATCCTCCAGTTCCATTGTCCCTTATATATTTTAAATTTAGGTTATTTTAATATATTGCAAAATAAGACATTTTTTTCTTTTTGTTTTTAAACTGTATCTCATGGACCAGTAATCCTGGAATATAGTGGGTCAAAATAATTGTTGAATGAATGAATGAATGAATGTCCTTGGGCCAGTTTCTAAGCCATACAGTTTCATCATTAGTAAAGATATATATGTGTCTTTAGCAGTAAAAGTATTAGAGTATGAAAAAGTATTGATTTTGAGTTAGAGAAGCATGAGTTTGGGACCCAGCTCCACAACTTACCATCTTGTAGAAATTGCAAAATTAACTTTTTAATTAATAGATTCATTCATTTATTCAACTATACAGCAGAGGCTACTCGAGACATTGAACATATACGAGAATGGAAAAAAAGAAATTATTTTCTAGTAGCTCATAGTCTAGTGTGAGAGAATAGGGGAAGATAAATGCTTTAAATCTGTTTCTTCATCTTTTAGTTGGGTCAGTGATATCTGCTTCTCAGAATTATTGTGCGGATTTGGTCTATAGGTATCCACATCTATCATGCTTTAAAATGTTCATAGCCTATGACAATATTGGCCAGGAGCGGTCACTCAGCAAAATCTTTTCTATCTCGTGTGTATGTGTATATATTTTTTTTAGAGAAAAGCTGTGTATATTCTGAAATCTTTATCTATATGGAGGACCTAAGGACAACTTGGGGACCTGTAGCACTTTGAGCCTTTCTCTACTGGGGTTCTTCACAGAACCCCAAAAATGAGTGACTGTTTTCTCAACTCTTCCTAGAATAGACTGGAACTAGTAGCATGCTAAATGTGCAGGAGAGAGACTCATTCATTACATGTTAGATGTCATATTGTATATTACAGACACCTATGTTGGGAGTTCCAAAGAGTCTCAACAGATTTGGTGACTCACTAGGACAGCATACAGTTGACCATATGGCTACAATTTATTACCCCAAAAGCATACAAAATAAAACCAACAAAGAAAAAAGCACATTGAGCAAAGTCCACAGGAAACCAGGTGCAAGCTTCTAAGAAACCTCTCCCACTGGAGTCATGTGAGACACACGTAAATCCCCTAGCAATAAGTTGTGACAACATATCGAATTGTTGTCTAACCGAAAAGCTCAATAAAAACACAGTGCCCAAGGCCTCTATTGGGGGAAGGTCACAGAGACACTCTCTGCCTAGGATGTACCAAAATTTCAGACTCTTACAAGGAAATCATATGTTCACTATAAATTTTATAGTGTGTGTGTATGTATTTATATATATATATATTATACATATATATATTATACATATATATTATACATGTATATATTATACATATATATAATACATATATATATTATACATTATATATAGAGAGAGGGAGGGAGGGAGAGAGAGAAAGAGAGAGAGAGAGAGAGAAAGCACGCATACAGACAAGTTAGGAACAATGAGCCACTCTAATCAGTTAGAGAATAATGTGAATTCTCCCAAAATCCAAGTTCTCAGATGCCAGACAAGCGTCAACCATGCAGGCAGGCAGGCAGGCATTTCTATGGATCACAGTCTTGGGCCTGTGTGTTAGCTGTTTCCTACACAATGCCTAAGGGTATTTAGTTGAGAAAGATGCCTGGTCTTTGCAGGTCTTTGCAATGCTTGACTAAAGGGAAGCTTGAGAGGTGAGAGGTGAAGAGAGTAAAGCAGGATTCAGTGGGGCTCTATCTCCCCTCCCCTTTTCTGGGCAGAAGGAGACAAAAGCTTGGACAATGTATGAATTAATTATAAAATCTGCTCGTCTTTTGATTTTTTTGCTCATCAGAATATTCGTCACAGCATGAACAGAGTGATTTAAATCCGCTGTACATTGCAAGACAACTTTAGCCACATTCTTGAAAAGAACCTCGTGTAATGTGTTTCTGTGTTTTACGTGTGTTAGAGCTTGTCATTTAACATCCATCTCTGCAGAGCCCTTTGGCAATGTGAGAAATCCATTTATAAAGTTCGCTTCTTAAATCATTTATCCTATAAGTCAGAGTTCGGTGTTTTGAGATTTTGTAAAGTAAGGCAGAGTTGTGGGGCATTTGAACTTTTCATAGTGAAGTTTCTACATGAATCACTCTAAACATACTGCAATTTCTGGAAATCACTGAACTTAGCAAGGCTTCTCTTAGATTCTTGTTTCCTTATGGCATTTGTTCTTTTACCTTAGTTTCTCCTGTTCAAATAATTTAGCTTTTGGACACTGAGAATAATTGCAAAGTCAAAAATAAACGTTTATACCTCTCTAAACAAAGCAAGAAATTATAAAATCAACCATTAGTATCAAAATACAAACTTATTGTATTTTTAAAGATATTCTTGCTGGTTTTATTTTGGGACCATGATTAGATGGCCTTTATCCAAGAAAGTGAGTGATTATTTTACTGAGCAGAAAAGGAGAAAAAAGTGTGTGGGAATAAAATATTTAAATTGCTGTTTTCTTTGCAGCTATAATAGTGCCTGTAACTGGTGAGACTATGTTATTTAAAACTTAAGGGTATTTACCCCTATCTTAAAATATTTGAGGACCATAATGTTTTTTATTTGCTGTTCTTTGAAATATGATAACAGTTCATTAAATTTAAAAAGCTTTTCCTTGATTCAGTGTTAATCTCTTCATGGAGTAGCTTTACGAAAGACAGAAAAAGGGTGAAGGCAAAAATATTTCTTTCTTGCTAGCATTTTGACTTCTGGAGGAGGATTTGAGACTGAATTCTAGCTGATTGTTTTCAGCATTTATTACAGTTTAAACTAAAATGTGTGGGACTTAGTCATAATGTCCTACTACCATTTTAGTTGTCTACATCTGAGCAGTTTCAGTGCCATAGAAAATGCCATTTTCATCTATAAATTTAAAGGGGTATTTTTAAAGATAGAAAACAATTTGTAAACTACTGTTTATATAAGCAGTGTTATATTAAAATGTCCATTGTTTCTAAGGCTTGTTAATAACTGAATACATGATTTATTTCTAGGGGACTAACTGATTCAGTTCTAAAGAAACGATAGGAAGAAATATTAGAACAAAAGCCAAGAACCGTGTGTATATGTATGCGTGTGTGTGTAACGGACACAGAAGAATAATAAGAATGATAAAATTTGTTCAAAAATGCCTTTTTTTAGTGTATGTTCTAATATGTAGCATTTTGGTGTCACTTTTAAAACTATGTAAAACCTATAGATTACATTAGCTTATGGTTCAAAACTGAATGTTCTAAGATAGTTCCAATTTCATCATCTTTTATTCTTTTTTTTAATCAAAGTTGACTCATTAATACATGCTGAAGTGAAGATTTAATTTTCAGCTTTTTAAAAATATTTTTATATAAACGAATTAAAATTTTTTTCTTTGGAATAAATTAATATAAATAAATCAGAAAAAAAATTCAAGTCATTAAATTTTTAATTAATATAGTAAAATATAAGCTTTGCTTTTAAAATTCATGTATTTCCATCACTGGAATTAAGAGAAATCATCACAGCTTAAGTATACCTTCCATCTTTGAAACTATTCTTTACAGCACAGTAGAACCTAGCTAATTCTACCAGTATTTACTAAATGCCTAGTAAGTATAGAACATAGTTCTCTATCAGGTCTCATGTTCCAGTGGAAAATGAATATAAACAAATAGGTATTTCTAATACAACCTGATAAGTACACTGTTCTAAATTAATAAGGATGCTGTGAAAATTTGTAGAAGGGGCACCTGACTTAACCAGTTAAAGGGGTCATATTTACGAAGGTTTTTTCAAAAGGACGATGTGGCAGTTGGATTATTATATGGATTCAAATATATCATAGTTTAATTCATAATTATCTGCAATTCATGATATTTTAATAATCACAGGGTAAGATCTGGCAGACCAAACTTTAGTAAACATTCAAATGTTAACCCAAACAACTATTGCTTTAGGCTAGAAGTATATTGATTTCAATTTTCCAATTTTCCTTTCTCCATAACTGTAGATACTATATCTAGGTAAAAAGACAAAAAACAAACAAACAAACAAACAAAAAACACAGAAATAAGTTTATCCAGCTCTAAATTAAAATGACTGAACAATATTCATAGGTAGGGTGGCCACCAGTCCTGGTTTGTCTAGGGTCTTTCAAAATCTTAGCACTCACTCAAAACCTCATGTCCCAGGAAACTCCTCAGCCCTAGGAAAATTGAATGGCTGGTCACCCAGACCATGGATTCTCCCCTATCAACGGGACATATTTCTATCCCTTTATTTGCACGTATGCATTGAGGTGGAAAAACGTTTGGTAAAGTTGACCGTCATGTAAAGGATCAAACATGCACTTGTTTGAAATAAGTATAGAAAAAGACACTTCCTATATAACTGTTGACACAAAAAGCCACTTCCCATATAAATGTTGAAAATGTGAGAAAGCAAATCCAAGAAGTTATGATGTAAATGTAATTGAAATTGAAAGCTCAACTGGAGTTGAAATTAAAAGTGGAACTGGAGTTCACAAGACAGATCTACTTATTTTTCTCTTCTTCTGCTCTTTCCTGTCTGTTTGCTCCTGGCTACCCTCTCCCATGCCTCACGTACACACATATTTAGGCCTTTTGTATTTTAAAAAATAAATTAATTTATTCTCCAAATTGCTGCCAACTAGCATCAGAAGTTCAGGTCAATGCACTCCTGAATTTCTCTCCTAAAGTTCATTGAGACATCCCATATCTCTTCTCAATTTACTACATCATTTTGCATCATGTGCCACTAGGAGCTATTCCTTCCTTGAATTTTTTCCCTCTCTTGATTTATTTTCCTCTCCACAAATTCTTGGCCTTTCTTTCCCAATCTGCCTTTAGGGCTCCTTTTATTTCTATTGTGCTTAATCTCTACCATAATGGGGCTTCTATTCTGATGAGGAGACATATACAATATACAAATAAAAATACATTGTTTATCAGATGGTCTTGGGTGTTACATATCCAAAGTGGAAGTTATCATAATGGTCAGTCTCTTCAACCCCGCTTCCAAAAACCCTTTCAAATATTTACCCTGTTCTTCAGCTAGAAAATTAGGAATCACTCTAGACACTTAGTCTCATTCAATCCACCTCCATAAGTCCTGTCAATCCTATCTCCTACAAATCTATCAAGATATCTGTATCCCTAATTCTACTGCATTTATTTAGGCTGCTTTATTTCTGTTTAAGTTCCCCACTTCCATTCCCTACCCTGCCTTAGAGGGAATGTCAACAAGAACAATCTTCTGATGCCACCCTGCCTTGCATAACACCCTTTCATAGCTTTCCCTTATTTAAGGTAACCTATGGTCTCTCTTCCAAGTAAGTAGAAATTCCATGGAGTTTTTCTTTGTGGGTGCTCCTAAAGAAGCTCTTGTCATTCAAAAACACTTTCTGTTGTTTCCAAAGACATTTTTCATCTCGTATTAACTAATATTTCCAATTCCTCTCCTACCACATCTATCCAAGCTTTTGGCAAACCAGACGTGCTCAACTTAGCAGTCACTTGCTAGTCAGTCCTGGCTACCACCATCACCCTCATCTCTTAATGAACATCAACAACATATCTGACAGTGTTTACTTGTATATGTCTACTTATTACATGGAATTTTTAATTTATATAAGACCTTTAATGAGATAGATATTATGATTGCCATATTATATATTAGAAAACTGGAAGATAAGAGCTTACGTTTCTTGCCTGCAAGTCCTTGGTCATAAACAAAAAACCCTTGATCATAAAAAAAAAAAAAAAATTTCTTGCCTATTAATTGAGGTTAATAATTTTCACCTCATAGAACTGTCATCTGAAGGGTGAACTTAACTTAAAAAAAATATATCTAGTTCGGACACTGGCACCTAGGAGTTCTTTAAGCAGTGATGATAACGATGACAAGAATCACCACGTCATAAAATCTTCTGACAGAAGAGAAAGAGGTGCTGAAGGGAAAGGTTCTGCCCACGAGAATTAGTCCTGAGCTTGTAACAGCATTTACTGAAAAACTGCTCTTTCCATCCAGACAGATATTTACCCCTCAAACTCAGGTAGGATTACCTAATGTGATCACAGCATAGGAATAAGTCTGGAGTAGGCTGTTCCAATTGTTCATTCATTTAACAATCATTCCTCCAAGATCTTTTATGTGTTAAGATTCTGAGATTACACAAACTTATTTTACTTTTCTTAAGGTAATTAGTTATTATTTTCAAATTTTTCTTATTTTCCAATCACAGTTGACATTCAATATTATTTTATATTAGTTTCATGTATGCAGCATAGTGGTTAGACATTTATATAATTTATGAAATGATCCCCTTGATTAGTTTACTATCCAACCTGGCAATATACTTAGTTATTACAATATTACAAGATAGTCACAGGGATGTAAAGTATAGCATAGGGAATATAGCTATAGATTTTTTTTAAAAAAATCATATCCTAAAGATTTTATTGCTCATTGAGACATTAATATATGTACATACCTGTATCTATATGTATATCTATATATTTCTGTGTGTATACCTATATCTATATCTCTATAAATCAGTAATAATTTTAACTCTTTCAACAAATATTTATTTAATATTTACTCTTTCTCAGAGCTCTAATAGGTATGGACAAAAATCCCAGTGTTCCAGTTTCAAGATAGAGGTATAGACTGTCTATACTTAGACTGCATACAACACTGCACATATCCCATCTACATCTACATATCTCTTTACTCTCCCATATTATTTGCAAGTCTTTATCCTGAACTAGTCCATAAGCCATCGAGGAAAAAAAGGTGTGTTTCTTGTATATTTTTCAATCCCTCCCCACTTCCCACCCAATGCAAAGCTAAATAGTTAAAATAGTATTTAGCTCAATGCTGGTACCCAAAAAATGGCTAGTAATAAAACCACAGTTATTAAGACAAAGTACAGATCACAAATGTGATAATAGTTATGCAGATGAAGCTTCCCTGTGGCTATTCTGGGACCGAAGCCCTGTCTAGCGCATGATCTCAGGCAAGCGTACCAGTGGATTAATCTGTTGGCTAAAGAAAAAAGATGTCGTTTTTGGCGTCTGCTCTACTCTCCATCACAGCTTTGCTGCCATGGAGGAAAGGGGGTGGGGGGTGCGGGGAAGGGCTTCTGCGGGCAAGGGCTGGCTTGGTGCGAAAGATTTTAGTCAGTGCTGGATCATCTCACAAGCACATGGTTAGAGCACTAGCAAAGATGACTCCGAAGAGTTTTTTGAAAGAATTTAATATTTGAAATTGAAAAACAACAACAACAACAACAACAAACACATAGTCATCATAGGAAAATCAGAATGCCATTTAACTGTCTTGCCTTTATTTTATCATTTGGAATTGATTTTCAGTTCAAAAGGGGAAAGCACCAAAGCCTTTTCTATTTTTAATACTTTAGAAAGTTTCTCCATGCCCAAGACTTGGATTAAAAGTTGGGACCTACCTTGGTTGAGGCAACTGCTGCTCACACAGCGAGACTTCCTGTTTTCAGCCTAGTTTTCAACCTATCCAGAGTATTTTGCAGACAAATAATTAGGCCACAATTATTTATGCAAATTAATAGAGTCAGGCTTTGGGTTTAATTTTTCTTCAGTTCACAGTCTTAACCATAACATTTTTTAAGATAAATAATTCTTTTTTTTTTTTTTTCGAAGATGCCACAGGAAAATTTTTAAAAAGCTAGACAGGTAACTGTCTCTTGTTTAGTTATTTTCAATTTTAAAGTATAATAAAAGAAACAGCCAACCAAGCATGAAAAGGCTGTCTCATAAATACACATCTTTAGGTTCCAAAGAGACAGAGCTCATGCAAATGTCACCTTGAATGTTAAATGGGGCTTTTGATGTGCTTACACTGAAGCTTCCCTAGGTTTTTATCCACACAAAAGGTTTTACTAGTGCATTTTTCAGTACAAGTTCACTGCCCAATTAAAAGTTGCAGTTGAATCAGGAGAAATAGCAGAAGGAAGCTCACGTGTTTACTTTTGTTATTAATCAGCTCAGAGATTAGTCATATTTCATGAAGTCAATCCAATCTGGCCAGTGTCCCTACTGCTGTGTTTGTCACAGCAGTAACCAAGGTAACTATGGACACTTTTTCGGTTTTATCAGTCTTTGCCACTGTTCCATGATGAGTAGTGTCCTTGATCAGCTGAGGCACCAATATAATCAGGCTTTAAGTTATGCTGTTTAAGAGCAGATACTTCCAACTGTGTCTTTCCTCCCTGCTGTCCTGATTGCTAAGTACAAAACTAGTCCTTCTCACTGTTTTATGACACAACCTCTTCTTAATGTCTGAATCCCTTACAGTTTTATCAATTCTTCCAAACCGCTTCCCCATCCAACCTTTTCCATTGAGATTTCTGGGATTCACATCTCATCATAGAAACAAAACAAAACAAAGAAACAAAATCCACCTTCCTTATTCTTCAATTTTGTGGAACGTTCTTTTTATTGCCTGTTTTTATTGACACTTGTTTTAGTCCAGGCCCAAACAAAGAAAAAATACCATGTCTCTGATGACCCCCACTCTTGAAGCTGAACCTCTACCTCTTTCTTGTAATCCTCATGTGGAAATTTGTTAAAATATTATTTTATGCTTGTTTCTCCGATTTTTCATTGCCCATTCACTATTTAACTAGCTAGAGAAATGAGTTCATCCCTTATCCCTCTAGCAAAATGATTTTGACACACTCATTTACTATCCCCTAATCTTCAAAATTAATAAATTATTTTGAGACCATTTATTAAACTTTTCTGTTGCATTTGACACTGGAAATTCTAGAATCTCTAAGTTTTCCTGATATCTCACTAAATCTGTCATCATTTCTTATTACCCTTTCTCGCCCTTAAATATTGTTTTAACGTATTACATCATTCTTGACCTCACTCTATACATTTCCGGGAGTGATTGTTTTTGTGGATAAAAAATGGGTGCTGTAATAAATCATAAACTCCTAACTGGGAGGGTCACTGTAGATAGTCATGACTCAGGCCTGTAACTTCTTTAATGAAAGGTTTTAAAGCCAGCCATGCCCGTTATTTTTGTGCATCTAGGTTAATACATCTTTGAAATGCCAGAAGTTATGCCCCTGGAAGGTGTGAGCACTCTCAAAAGAGCATATAATCTTAATAATCCTATAATCCAATCCCCACCTTGCTTTCTCCCACTTTTTACATTTCCTCTTTAATCTCAAATGCATAAAAGAAACCCTATTCTTTGGAGCGTTTGAGATCTTGATTCCTAGCAACTTTCATCGGTTTTGGCTCAAATGAACTTTTATAAAAATTTTCTACAGGTTTGGTTTCAACATTTCTTACATCAACACTTCTAAACTCTGTCCTCATTTGCTATCTCTGTGCTAAAACTTGCTCATCTAACAGCCTGAAGCAGCTCCTCCTAGATTTCTCAAGCTTCTCTCATTGCTAGATATTAATTAAACTTATGATCTTCTCTACTAAACATCATACACATCTTTTCTTCTTATCTGAATTGAACGTACCACCTTCTCAACCAGTCACCTGTACTGAAAATCTGGAGTCATTTTTGACCATCCTCAAACTTGCTTTCATCTAATCACAAAATGCTACTAATTTTAGCTCTGAAGTACTTATAAAATCCGTTGCATACTCCTTCCATTTGCTCTTTATGCCCCATCCAATGACTAATGCTCTGGTTCCAGCTATTATCAATGTTTGAACTGCTATAGTATCCTAACTTACCTCCGTACCTCTAGCTTTATTCTCTTCATATGTAAACACCTAAGCAATGTTCCATGAAGAGTCAAGAGTGACTGTGTCATTCCACTTCTAGACTTATTTCTTACAACTGCCTGTCTTGTACTTTATGTAGAAATCTGCCTCTATGAACAATTTCACAATATGTGCCTCTTGTTTTATTTACAGTGTTTGTCTCCATCTAAAAAACACTTCTATTTCTACTTTCAATCATTTATTTTTCATCTGTCCATTAAAACAGAGCTCAGTTAGCATCTCCTATAAGAAGCCTCCTTGTCTATCTCCCAGGATGAATGAGATGTCATATCTTAGTACTTCTCCAATGACCAATTATTATATTTATTGCTGAACTATTTTGTATTTATCTGTTCTTATAATGGTCTCCGAAAAGCCTAAGAGCTCTTAAGAAAAGTGGGTATATTTCGTTCATCTAGGTGCTCCCAGCATCTTGCAAGGTACCAGCCACAAAATAGACATTTAAAAAGTTTAATCAATGATTGAGGAAATGGTTCACTTAAAATTTTATTTTTGCCATGTAGAGCAGGGAGAAGATGTGGTTTTCATATTCAAAGATAGATAAAATTAATGGGGTAAATCCTTTCTTCAGACCATTATTTTTAAGCATCTGAAATCTAAAACTTACAAAATAAATTTCTTATATAGTCATTTCCTATAAAGGATATCCATATTCTTGTTCATTTCTTAGGAAAACAAAATTTCTTAGAAAATAATTTCTTTAAATTACCACTTAATTGAGACAACTTTTCAACCAAGAATTTTATATCCAGGTCATATTTTTATTCTGAGGATTATTCTCGTTATTATTTCTTTCACCAGTCCCTAGCCTACTTTTCCCATGTTGTTCTACTAACACTAAAGACTAATCATTGGAGAGAACACAGACATTGATGGAATCCCTGGTGTAGGAAGGCGGGACTGGATTGCGAAGAGAACGTGAGCTTAGAAATGGACACGCTGATTCCACTACCCACCATTTAATGACTATGCAATATTGAGCAAGTCTCTCAAACACTCTGGGCCTCAATTCATATCCTTTCAAAATAAGAATAACAGCACTATCCTATCAGATCATTATGCAGTTACATGAGCTAATGCCTATGAAACACCTGGCGTGATAATTTGGTTTCCCCTTTCTCTATTTAGAGTTGGTATGCAAAGACAAGATACAAAAATCTACAAGAACTGAAAAAATGTTTGACTATTTTAACTATTTGCATGATCCCTAATTCACATGAACATAAATAATGAAAATAGGGTTTCTCAAAGATCCTCCATAAAATAAAATAAAAGTGTATATGATATAAAAATTTGTTTTTCTGTCTTGATAAGAAACTTGTTTCTGCTTTGCTTGACTGGTTGCCAAAGCTCTGTTCTTGTCTATATGAAAGTACAAATTGGATGAACTTTCCCTAATTGCCAAATAAATAAATAATAAATAATAAAACGACTTCAAAGCAAAAGAGATTATAAAAAAGAGATTCTTAATGGAAAGTGTAGTACAGACAGAAAGTTGCAAATGGAACATTCTGGTGTCAAAGGAATGGAGAACGAAGGACAAAAGAAGAAAAACTTTGAAAGATAGAAATTCGCTCATTATGAAGATTGATGATTTAAGCAGGTTAGGTTTTCTGAGGCTTATGGACCTACTGTATTTAAGATGGCAAACAACAAAATGTTATTGCTAATTAGACATCCAATAAAATGTCTCATGGAAAGGTCAACTCTTTTAAAGGATGTTAGGTATTCTTATATTGAAAATGTCATTGTTATTAGTTTTGAAACAGAGCTCACTGATAAAGCGGAAACAAACAAATGTTCCAGAGACAAAGGTAAGAATATTTTATTATTTGTCCAGACTATAAAAATATGAGAAAAATATTATAGTGAACTTTCATCCTTCATTTGAGACATTCTCACCTGACTATTTGTATAGTGACATAGGTCCAGAGTGATTTTGTTTTTTGCAGATAGGATTCCAGGCACGTTTGAAAACAACAACAAAATGTATGTACAGAGGGCCCAGGTACTACTTTAACACCGTGGAAAGACAGTGAAAACATTGGTAAAGCTCCAGGCCATGTGAAGGTCACACTCAGCGGGGAAAGACTTACAATAGGGAAATCATAACAGAATGTGATATTCTGTAGTAACAAGTGCTATAAAGAAAGAAAGTAGGGCTTGGAGATTGCGGTTTTCCTCACCACCCACTATTATAAAAAGGGAGTGGTCAAAGTGTCTCTGAAGAGGTGACGTTTAAGAAGAGACCTCACTTGTGGATATCAAGACTTTCAGTCAGAGGCAAGGACATTTTGTGTGGCTCCCTGTCTTGCCTCCCCTAGCTGCAGCTGGCCACTGCTGCAGTGGGTGGGTGAATGGGGAGAGAGTTAAGAATTATGTTCTGGTCATAGGGCAAGCCACATGATAAGTGTCATCTCATTTCCCTGTCCTAAGCTGCCTGTAAGAC